>NC_053493.1:15794733-16094733 GCF_905171775.1 Rana temporaria
TGATCACCAATGTAAGGGACATTCTTCTCACTGATCACCAATGTAAGGAACATTCTTCTCACTGATCACCAATGTAAGGGACATTCTTCTCACTGATCACCAATGTAAGGAACATTCTTCTCACTGATCACCAATGTAAGGGACATTCTTCTCACTGATCACCAATGTAAGGGACATTCTTCCCACTGATCACCAATGTAAGGGACATTCTTCTCACTGATCACCAATGTAAGGAACATTCTTCCCACTGATCACCAATGTAAGGAACATTCTTCCCACTGATCACCAATGTAAGGAACATTCTTCTCACTGATCACCAATGTAAGGAACATTCTTCTCACTGATCACCAATGTAAGGGACATTCTTCTCACTGATCACCAATGTAAGGGACATTCTTCTCACTGATCACCAATGTAAGGGACATTCTTCTCACTGATCACCAATGTAAGGGACATTCTTCTCACTGATCACCAATGTAAGGAACATTCTTCTCACTGATCACCAATGTAAGGGACATTCTTCTCACTGATCACCAATGTAAGGGACATTCTTCTCACTGATCACCAATGTAAGGAACATTCTTCCCACTGATCACCAATGTAAGGAACATTCTTCCCACTGATCACCAATGTAAGGAACATTCTTCTCACTGATCACCAATGTAAGGAACATTCTTCTCACTGATCACCAATGTAAGGGACATTCTTCTCACTGATCACCAATGTAAGGGACATTCTTCTCACTGATCACCAATGTAAGGGACATTCTTCTCACTGATCACCAATGTAAGGGACATTCTTCTCACTGATCACCAATGTAAGGAACATTCTTCTCACTGATCACCAATGTAAGGGACATTCTTCCCACTGATCACCAATGTAAGGGACATTCTTCTCACTGATCACCAATGTAAGGGACATTCTTCTCACTGATCACCAATGTAAGGGACATTCTTCTCACTGATCACCAATGTAAGGGACATTCTTCTCACTGATCACCAATGTAAGGGACATTCTTCTCACTGATCACCAATGTAAGGAACATTCTTCTCACTGATCACCAATGTAAGGGACATTCTTCCCACTGATCACCAATGTAAGGGACATTCTTCCCACTGATCACCAATGTAAGGGACATTCTTCTCACTGATCACCAATGTAAGGGACATTCTTCTCACTGATCACCAATGTAAGGAGCATTCTTCCCACTGATCACCAATGTAAGGGACATTCTTCCCACTGATCACCAATGTAAGGGACATTCTTCTCACTGATCACCAATGTAAGGAACATTCTTCTCACTGATCACCAATGTAAGGGACATTCTTCCCACTGATCACCAATGTAAGGGACATTCTTCTCACTGATCACCAATGTAAGGGACATTCTTCTCACTGATCACCAATGTAAGGAACATTCTTCTCACTGATCACCAATGTAAGGGACATTCTTCTCACTGATCACCAATGTAAGGGACATTCTTCTCACTGATCACCAATGTAAGGGACATTCTTCCCACTGATCACCAATGTAAGGAACATTCTTCTCACTGATCACCAATGTAAGGGACATTCTTCTCACTGATCACCAATGTAAGGAACATTCTTCTCACTGATCACCAATGTAAGGGACATTCTTCCCACTGTCAAGTATAAGTGGGCCCTTCGCCCAATGACCATCAATGTAAGAGGCATTCCTTCCAAAGACCACGGCCTGATGGTGCACCCAACGATACTATAGTATAGGTGAGTAGCACTTGATGCACCATAAAGCTGCACTAGCTGTGAGCCTCTCACCGAGATTACCAGGCTGCTGGTGGTGGGGCTGGACTGTGCTTGGTCTTCCACCCAGACCTAAAAACTCTGAAGCCCACCAGGCCTAAACGAGTTTGATTTTGAGTTTAGAGGTCTATTGATGTTATGCAAATGGTACTGTAAGTGCAACCCGTGTTTTCAAAAACTCGCCATTAAACGCACATTTTTGTCTGTTTTTTCACGCGTTTAGGAAATGCGCAGATGTAAATGGAACCTTCATAGGATCTTGCTGCAAACAGGTTCCTATGTTAAATCTTGGCCGGATATTAAACATGTGTGATTTGTTTTTTCGTTACAGATCGAAATTTGTACGAAATTTTCCTTATTACAATAGTAATGAATTTCAATGAATTCGAAATAAATTATAACGAAAAACAACAAATTCAAATCGTATTCATTCGGATGACAGGATGCGATCGTTCGGGACTTTTGTTAATGTTTGAAGCATCCGAAATAACGTAATGACAGGGCTGGCCCAAGACATTGTGCTGCCTGGGTCCAAGAATTAAATTCTGCAAAAACACAAAAAAGAAATAAAAAAAGAAATAATAATAAAAAAATAAAAAAAAGGTCTCCACATCCATTATTTTATATCATGATAAAAAAACTAAAATTAAATTCAGATTTACATGCAACAGCTCCCTGTCTATATGCCCCTTGCCCCCCCCCCCCCCATCACAGACCCCCCCCCCCCATCACAGATCCCTCTCCATCACAGATCCCCCCCCCCAATCACAGACCCCTCTCCATCACAGACCCCACCTCCATCACAGACCACCCCCTTCCATCACAGACTCCCCCTCATTACAGATCACCCCCCTCATCACAGACTCCCCCTCATCACAGACTCCCCCTCATCACAGACTCTTCTCCATCTCAGACCCCCCCCCCCTCCATCACAGACCCCCCCTCCATTACAGACCCCCCTCCATAACAGACTCCCCCTCCATCACAGACTCCCCCACATCCCCTCATCACAGACCACTCCCCCATCACAAACCCCCCCTCCATCACAGACTCCGCCTCCATCACAGACTCCGCCACATCCCCTCATCACAGACCCCCCTCCATCACAGACCACCCCTCTCCATCACAGACCACCCCCCTCCATCACAGACCACCCCCCTCCATCACAGACCACCCCCCTTCATCACAGACCACTCATCACAGACCACTCCTACTCATCACAGACCACTTCCACTCATCACAGACCACTCCCACTCATCACAGACTCCCACTCATCACAGACCACTCCCCCCATCACAAACCCCCCCTCCATCACAGACTCCGCCTCCATCACAGATTCCGCCTCCATCACAGATTCCGCCTCCATCCCCTCATCACAGACCCCCCTCCATCACAGACCACCCCCCTCCATCACAGACCACCCCCCTCCATCACAGACCACCCCCCTCCATCACAGACTGTGTTGTCTGCACGTCCACCATTTGTGTGTCTGCGTACATACATTATAAGCTTTATTGATTTTTTTATTTTATTTGCATGACCCTTTAGATAGCAATCCTCCTATGGTGTATTCTAACTGGGCGTCTCTTGTGGTTGTAAACCTGGTGATCGATCCAGTGCGTCACTGCTGTCCGCCGATGTGCATCTGTGCGGCCTGTTTAAGCCAGCGTGGTACTCCCCAAACTAACTAAGTTTCTTTTTATTCATCAAATGACTCTTATTTCCTGCCTATAAAGTCCAAGGGGGCGGCACCCTCCATGCACCCCTCCTTGCATGTTCTCCCTATTCATATGTTAGGATGTCAGCAGTCTTACACAACCAATCCCCACACATTCTCTCCCCCCCCCCTCATCACAGACTTCCTTCATCACAGATCTCCCCCATCACAGATCTCCCCCATCACAGATCTCCCCCATCACAGACTTCCTCCATCACAGATCCCCCTTATCACAGACTCCCCCCCATTACAGATCCCCCCTTTCCATCACGGATCCCTCTCCATCGCAGAATCCCCTCTCCATAGCAGAATCCCCTCTTCATCGCAGATCCCCCCCTCCATCGCAGATCCCCCCCTCCATCACAGACCCCCCCCCCCCATCACAGACTCCCCCCCCCCTTTACAGACTCCCCCCATCAGACTCCCCCCCATCACAGACTCCCCTCTCATCACAGACCCCCCCTCATCACAGACCCCCCCCCCATCACAGACTCCCCCCCATCACAGACCCCTCTCCATCACAGACTGTGTTGTCTGCACGTCCACCATTTATGAGGTAACTTTATTACTATTTTGATACAGGCAACTTTGAGTTTTCTGTGCTCTGCTTTGCCATCGCAGACATGTAGGGTTGTGTGTCTACAGACATACCTTATAATCTTTATTGATTCTTTTTTATTTACATGACCCTTTAGATAGCAATACTCCTATGGTGTAATCTATATGGGTATCTCTTGTGGTTGTAAACCTGGTGATCGATCCAGGGCGTCACTGCTGTCCGCCGATGTGCATCTGTGCGGCCCGTCTATTTTTAAGCCTCTCTATGAACTTTTGATGCAAGTAGTCTCAAGTTTAAACAAACTACACAAACGACTGCGCATTAATACTTGTCTCTGTATATTTTCAATGTGAATGCTACAGAATTGTATTTATTATTGCAGACAAGGACTAAAATGTACCCAAATGCAATTTTTTGGGGGTACAGCGTGCAATTGTCAGTCAAAGCTACGCAGTTGCGAATTGCAAAAAAATGGCCCGGTCATTGGGCAGCCAATTCTTCCGGGGCTGAAGTGGTTAACCTAATGAATAAACCAGAAATTTAAATAAAGACATTTTTCTGACACACACATATACTGTATACATGGAACATATACAGGCGCATAGTGTGTAGCGCCAACTGGCCCATTAGGTCGCAGCAATGCCGACGTCTCTTGTACTCCAAACAACTATATTTAGCATTAGTATAAACATTTAAATGCATACAATGTAGGATTAGGCCAAAATACCCCTCTTTGGGCATTTTTTTTTTTCAGCATTACGTTTTATTAAATATAGGAATGGAAAAATAACAATACCAAGGAGATAAAGAAACAGAGACATATGGGACATTGGCACATCTTGTAAGATTGGGTTTCATAATAACAATTGAAGGAACTACAAGGTGTCAGGCCAAATAGTTACCCAGCACGCACCTCTCTAAGGAAAACCAGGAACAGATATCGACTGGGCTTCACATGCCCAAAATTAAACGGGGTTGTAAAGGTACAATTTTTTTTACCTTAGTGCCGTCCTCCTTCACTTACCTCATCCTTCCATTTTGCTTTTAAATGTCCTTATTTCTTCTGAGAAATCCTCACTTCCTGTTCTTCTGTCTGTAACTCCACACAGTAATGCGAGGCTTTCTCCCTGGTGTGGAGAGTCGTGCTCGCCCCCTCCCTTGGACTACAGGAGAGTCAGGACGCGCTCTACGTTGCAGATAGAGAAAGGAGCTGTGTGTTAGTGGGCTTCCTGACTCTCCTGTAGTGCAAGGGAGGGGGCAAGCACAACACTCCACACCAGGGAGAATGCCTCGCATTACTGTGTGGAGTTACAGACAGAACAGGAAGTGAGGATTTCTTAGAAGAAATAAGGACATTTAAAAGCAAAATGGAAGGATGAGGTAAGTGAAGGAGGACTGCACTAAGGTAAAGGAAGCTATTTAGGAAAAAATAAATAAAAAATTGTACCTTTACAACCCCTTTAAGATGGAAACGGCCACAACATCAGGGAGAAAATATTCTGCAAGTCTTTTCTATTGTTACTAAATACCGTATTTATCGGCGTATACCGCGCACTTTTTTCCCCTTAAAATAAGGCGAAAATCGTGGGTGCACGATATACGCCGATACCCGCGCTCAGTTTGAATGCCTGCGCCGACGTATACCGAGTGCAGTACACTCGGCTACATTCGGCCAGGCTCGGCTTCACTCGTGCTCACGCATAAACGTCACAGAGCGTGAGCACGAGCGAAGCCGAGCCTGGCCTGAATGTAGCCGAGTGTACTGCACTCAGTATACGTCGGCGGGGGCGTTCAAACTGAGCGCGGGAAGCGGCGATTCGACGGGGAGACAGCGCGGGAGAAGCCGGGAGGACACCACCGAAGCCGCAGACGGACGCCGGACCCGACGATGGACGCCGCGCAAGACACCAAAACTGTAAGTACTAAAATGTTTTATTAGGGGTGCGCGCTATACGCCGGAGCGCGCAATACCCCGATAAATACATCTATAGGTTATTGTATGCAAGTTGTACTAATGCTAGGATCCCTGAAAACATTTTTTTTGGGGCCGGAACTCTGCTTTTGGGGCCGGAACTCCGCTTTAACTGCTTGCCGACCAGCCGCTATACGGCGGAAGGACGACTCTGCTGGGCGAGATCGCGTAGCTATACGTCATCTCGCCGAGCAGCCAATAGGGGGGCGCGCGCGGGGCTTAAGTTGTTAATGAGGTGGGCATAAGGGCATTAGGCTTTTTTAATTTTGCCAAATGAAGTTCTTTGTTTTGGGCATTTATTACACATCCCCGAACATGAAACTAAACCCCATATGGTGTAAGGACATGCTGGGTGCAATAAAGCTGCGATCAGAGGTGTAAACAACAACAACAAAAAAATTGAGAAAAAAAGAACAAAATAAATAAAAACATGCTGTGCGGATGGATCTATATTATTTTCCACACCATGAAGTGTGACAACACTTTTCAATGATTCCGGCGACATCCGACCTGCGCTCCCCCCCACCCTGCCCATCTCCATTTCTCCCTCTCCACCTAGAAGTCTACTGGTCCGTTCTCGATGCCCCGCGGCGAAGTAGACAGATTGAAAAAGAAAAAAAAAAGATTTTGTGACCTTTGAGAGAAAAGAATAAACATAAAACATGCCAAGCACACACACACAATAAACCGTACGTCTATAAAAACAGCTCTGTAGAAATAAAGGTCAGCCGCTCTTTTCATATGGGAGGTCAGGAGTGGATGAGGGCCAAGTAAATAAACTGCATCCAATAAACAGCCCGTGTTATTGCAGGTGGATCGGAGTTCTGGGCCCGGGGAGAGGTCGGCGTGGAGGTCTCCACTGGCCACGGATCTCGGAGCGCAGTGATGGCCGCATTGTTAAAAACAAAGAACTATTTATAGCACTGGACAGAAGTCGGGGTATACATGATTTGGTAAGTCCCGACGAGCTTGCGCGCAGAAGCGAACACATAGATGAGCAGCGCCCGCATATGTAAACGGTGTTCAAACCACACATGTGAGGTATCGCCGCGATTGGTAGAGCGAGAGCAATAATTCTAGCCCTAGAACTCCTCTGTAACTCAAAACATGCAACCTGTAGATTTTTTTAAACGTCGCCTATGAAGATTTTAAAGGGTAAAAGTTTGTCTGCATTCCACGAGCGGACGCAATTTTGAAGCGTGACATGTTGGGTATCAATTTACTCGGCATAACCTTATCTTTCATAATATTAAAAAAAACTTTACTGTTGTCTTATTTTTTAATTAAAAAAAAGTGTAAATTTTTCCCAAAAAAGTGCGCTCGTAAGACCGCTGCGCAAATACGGCGTGACAGAAAGTATTGCAATGATCGCCATTTTATTCTCTAGGGTGTTAGGATAAAAAATATATATAACGTTTGGGGTTCTAATTAGAGGGAAGAAGATGGCAGTGAAAATAGTGAAAAATGACATTAGAATTGCTGTTTAACTTGTAATGCTTAACTTGTAATACCAACGGCCACCACCAGATGGTGCCAACTTACACATCTGGTGATAATAACTTGTAATACCAACGGCTCACCACCAGATGGCGCCAGCTCACAAAAAAACTATTTCTAGTCGCCATGGCCACCTGGCGACCGGGATTTGTCGAGCCCTGGTCTAGAGCATCACAAAAAATAAAAAAAATAATAAAAGTTTCATATGCCCAAATTATTTTTACAAATATACTCAACAGTCACACCATAAGATGATCCAGCAGTGGGGCGGTGTCACCAAGCCCAAACGTTTGCTTCCATTGACAAGCCACATCATTTGGGAGAGGTCCTCCCATCCCTGAGGAAGGGAGTGCGTGGCCTGAAACAAGTTTCCCCCGAAATGCATAAACTTGCCAGTTGAAGTTATGGTTTTGGCTTGGTGACACCATCAACAGTCACTCTATAAGATGATCCAGTAGTGGGGCGGTGTCACCAATCCCAAACTTTTGCTTCCATTGACAAGCCACATAATTTGGGAGAGGTCCTCCCATCCCTGAGGAAGGGAGCGTGTCTCCTGAAACTCGTATCCCGAAACATGTAAACTTGCCAATTGAAGTGATAGTTTGGGCTTGGTGACACCGCCCTACTGCTGGGTCGTCTTATAGTGTGACTGCTGGTGGTGCACTTATACTATATACGTTGTAAAGGGTTAGCTCGGTAGCGGGGTGTGTGACCCCCTGGATGGGTTCACTACACACTGAATTTATACAGACAGGCAGTCGAAGACGGTTGAAAACAAAGATTTTGGATTATTCTTCCATCTTGCTGGAAACAAGTGCAAGCATCCAAACAGCATAAACAAAATCAAACATAAAATAAACCCTGGCCACTCTGGGCGTCTACCTTCCACACAGGAACCTATCTATGGAGTCTGGCACAGCCTAGTGCTGGGCAGACACTGCTGGTCATACAGCAGAAAAACAAATAGTCTTTTGAGTTTTTAACACACAGAAAAATCAATCACCTCCTCACCTCCTCAGAAGACTTTCAGCTACTGCTCTCCTTACTCACAAAGCCTCAGGATGCAGAAATTCAGTGGTAATCCTCTGGATTACTTATAGAGGCCTTAATTGCCTCATTCTGAACAGCTAAAGTCTTCCAATGCCCTTAAACCGTTTCTGGCTACTTCTGCAGCCGACGCCTAATAACAATCGGTGTATTGTCTAAACAAGGCAGAAATGTATGTCCCGTCTGTGACAACACCCACAAATTTACCTGGCTTCCTGTCACAACGTATATAGTTAATTTTTTGTTCTTATGTAGAGATACACCTCACCAAAAAAAAAAAAACCACATCTGTTTTTGAGAAGATAAGAGCATTTCAGGAACAGAAGGGGGGGGGGGTGGCGTCTGGTGACACACCGATATAAATGAATCTAATTTCTTACACAAAACCCTGTAGGACGTATAGGACATCCCGTACATTCTACCTGGAAGAGCAATCACCACAATAACCTTCAAGTAGCAAAATTTACAGCTTATGAATGCAGCAGCTGAACAGCCGGGTGACATCTCCCGGGCAAGCCCCGCCCACTTCTTACTCAACGTATGGAGGAGATACGACAGGCTGTAGTGATTGCTCAGATCTCTACCTGATAGAAAACGTACATCAGCATAAAACCATCTCCTGTCTTGTATTTAACCGTTTCTTGAAGCCGAGAAGTCTTCCATGGTGGAGCAACAAGCTAGCAATCCATCTTTTGTTAGAAGTACAGTATGGCAGCCACCAACTAATGGCATCTTAACTCTTTTGATGTCAGATGCAACCAATCCGGCGCCTGTGTAGCCGCCCGTTCGCTTTATAACCCCCCCCCCCCCCCTGTTAACGGTGCGGCATTGGGTTCATTGGCGCACAGGTGAGCCCCCAGAAGTCTAATTAAAGAGAACCCGCCACCAAAAAAATAAAAATCATCACACAGCGGACTTTTTGCGATGCCGTTTCGAATTTAATGTTTTGGATCAGACGTGCTTTACAGTAGTAAACAAAATAACAACAACTACTTGCCAACCGCAATACATTATATATATATATATATATATATATATATATATATATATATATATATATATATATATATATATATATATATAATTTATTTATTTATTTTTTATTTTTATTTTATTATTAACTAGCTGAATACCCGGCGTTCCTATCTTAACCTTTTGGGGAGGAAAATCATAGTAATATAAATATACCCATCTTTTATATAAGGGTGTAGGTGAGGGTTAATGTAACTGTCATATATGTTTATTTGGCATATAAGTAATATGTGTAGCAGGTATTATTGAAATATCTCCAGGCGTACAGAAGTTATGTGGGAACATACATTTCCCATTGATTTGCATGGGACTTTAAACAAAAACCCTGACCCTCACTAATGGGGGTAGGTAAGGGATAAATTAACTATCCTATAGTTTAAGTGGACACATAAGTAACATGTGACCAAGTGTTATCGAAATATGTACAGCCGTTTGGAAGTTATGAAGTAACATGTATTTCCCATAGAGTTGAATGGGACTTTAAAGGAAAACCCCGACCATGGCAAATGGGGGTGGGTAAGGGTTAAACCACCTATCCTATGTTTGTTGCTGACATATAAGTAACATGTGTGCCAAGTTTCATGTTAATATCTTTAGCCGTTTGGACGTGATGCTGGAACATACATACATACATACATACATACATACATACATACACACACGTTGAGTTTTATATATACACTGTAGATTATAATGTTTAGGGGTTGTAAGTAATTTTCTAGCAAAAAAAACAGATTTAAAAACGTGAACACAAAGTGCCAGAGAAGGCTGTGGCGTTTGTTACTCGGGATGCAGTGCGGCGCCTGCTTGTCAAACTCGGCCATTCGGTTCAACTCGGCCTCACCGCAACCACATGCCATGCACGGAGAGATGGCAATACGCATCATCTCCTGTCACCACCTGCCAAATGCCTTCTGGATTGCGATCTGAACGCAGATCATGCGTTCCTGTTTGGGATTTTTTTGTTTAAGCAATTACGCGCCATTTTGATTGTTGCATAGGGCCAACCCATTTATTGAAAATGCTCATGGGTTGGACTCCGCCATC
Organism: Rana temporaria; assembly: GCF_905171775.1. Lineage (NCBI taxonomy): Eukaryota > Metazoa > Chordata > Amphibia > Anura > Ranidae > Rana > Rana temporaria. Next base: position 15,805,386 of record NC_053493.1, read on the forward strand.
TATTAGCAAAATTGAACAAATGCTCCCAAAACTAATTTTTTTTTTTCTAAATGGAATTTTGCCAGCCAACGTTGGCAGTCTAACTGAGAAGAGGTTAATGTTTTACCCGCACAATCTGCGTCCTATTTGTTGTAAACCACAAATCATTTTTTATAAACAATGCAAAGTCATTACGGAAGGCGCTAAACCAGGACCTTGGTGGGGAGGCGGCAATTATGGTTTATTAATGAGACAGACGAAGAAGCAATTACACCAAATAACAGAACGTTCCATTTACACCCACTGTACTCCGTGACGGCTCCCCACATTACATGGCATATTTACTTCTTTGTTTTTTCCTTTTTTATCTTTTACTCTTTGTGCCTCCACTTGGGCTCCATCACCTTCTGACATTTTTATGACATTTTAACACATTTATTATTTTCCTTGTACGATATAATTTATTAATGATGTTTTGACACATTTATGACATTGCACACTTGTTTTAGAGGTGGATAATAGGTCTTTATCACCCGAATGGTTCTTAACTATATAATTTTCTCATGTGTAGGTTTTCTGATCATTGAAGACTTCTTTTGATTATTTTCAAGACTTGGGTCTACCATTGTTTTCATAAATAATTATTTATAACAGCCAGCAAACAATAAACACCAAAACCAAACAACAATAACATCCAACAACCAATAACTACCAATAAAAAACAACTGCCAATAACAATAAAAACAAACAAAAAAACAACCACCAATGACAACCAACAACAACAACCACCACCAACTACCAATAACAACCAACAACTACCAATAAAAACCAACAACAACAAAAAAAAAACAACCACCACCAATTACAACAAACAACCACCAACAATAACAATATTATCAACTTTTAGGCTGCATTCACACCTGAACGCGACGTATTGTACCGCGACAAAACGCAGCGTTTTTTACCGCGGTTTTCGCTGGAGGGGTGATTACACATTGTCGGCTATGGCCGAACGCCGAAGCCGCCTGAAAAAAAGGGTCAGGGACTTGTTTTGAGCTTCAGGCGTACGGCGTTTCGGCGTTCGGCGTGGAGATGTGAACCATCTCCGTAGCCGACAATGTTAAATCACCCCTCCAGCGTATTTCAGGCTGCAATAGCGTCGGGCGTATAAACGCCTAGGTGTGAATGGAGCCTTAACAACAACCACCAATAACAACCAATAACAATAACCCACAACAACCACCACTAAGAACAGCAGCCACCAATAACAACCAACAACTAACAATCATCACCACCATCCAACAACCACCACCACCAGCACCTTCTGCCCGTGACCTGCCAGCCTGCCAAGCACCTGCTGCCTCTGCCAGCCTGCCAAGCACCTGTTGCCTCTGCCAGCCTGCCAAGCACCTGCTGCCCGTGACCTGCCAGCCTGCCAAGCACCTGCTGCCTCTGCCAGCCTGCCAAGCACCTGCTGCCCATGACCTGCCAGCCTGCCAAGCACCTGCTGCCTCTGCCAGCCTGCCAAGCACCTGCTGCCCGTGACCTGCCAAGCACCTTTTGCCTGTGACCTGCCAGCCTGCCAAGCACCTTCTGCCTGTGACCTGCCAGCCTGCCAAGCACCTTCTGCCAATGATTGTAACCAATGCAAGGGATAAACTTCTGTGTGTGTGTGTGTGTAAAGAAAAAATCCAGGCAGTCTGCCAAGCTTTTAACAGGAAATACATTGTAACTAATGTTTCTTTCTTAGATCAAAGGGATAAACTTCTGTGTGTAAAGAAAAAAAAATCTGGACAGTCTGCCAAGTTTGTAACAACATGAAACATTTTAACTAACTTCCTTCTTACAGCAAACTTTCTATTGTAAATGCAGGAAGTTTAACCACTTAGCTACTTCCCACCCGGCCACTGCACATATACGGCCGGGTGTGTGCTCTCTCCTTCTGAGCAGGGCCGTCTTAATAGCATCATGGGCCCCTGGGCAAAGTAATGCTCTGGGGCCCCTACAATGGAAACAGTGCAGGTAAACAGAAATCAAGTAGGTAGGAGGTAAGGGAATATCTAGGGTGTAGAGGGGTCAGAGTGCTGGGGGCATATCTGGGGTATAGAGGGGTCAGAGTGCTGGGGGATATCTGGGGTATAGAGGGGTCAGAGTGCTGGGGGGATATCTGGGATGTAGAGGGGCAGCCCAGGCTCAAGGACTAGCTGCTTTGGGGAAGGGGCAGGGGCCCCCTATGCAGATGGGGCCCCTGGGCAGTGCCCAGGTGTGCCCTCTCATTAAGACAGCCCTGCTTCTGAGTGGAGGTTCAAAAAGTTTTTTTTTTTTTTTTTACACTATTATACAACAAAGGTTGCACTTATATCAAAGTAATAGGTTTAGCGTATTAAAATCCTCATACAGCAACATCAACCTGCACTTCTGGGAACACGCGATGACGTTACTGGCGACGTCATGCGTGACACATAGGGCGGAGCAAATTGCTGACATCGTCGCACATTCCCGGAAGTGGGGGTTGATGTTGCTGCATGCCGGTGATCTGCCGTGCTGGTTCCAGCTATCGTGGAAGTTCCAGCGCATGTGCAAACTGATGTGCCGAGATGGTTCCCGCTATCGGGAAAGTTCCTTCAAGGACTGCGCAGGTGCAAACTTGCTGACGGAAATCCCAGAACGGCGGCCGGCATCCAGGGCGACGTGGATTTCGAGGTAAGTGGCCAGTCGGCCTCATGTCCTCGCTGCGCTCGCTCGGCCTCCTGGCTCTTTTTTTAACATCCTCCAATCCACGGGGATGTTAAAGAATGAGCCTGGATGCCGGGCGAGGTTCGGAGATTTCCGTTGGGAAGTTTGCGCCTGCGCAGTCAATGAAGGAACTTCCCCGTTAGGGGAACATTAAGGACAAGTCACCATCCGGCGAGGATTTTAATACGTTAAATCTATTATTATGTGTGGTTATCCCTAAAATAGGGTAAATTTGTACAGACACTCTCAGTCATTTTGGGCCAGATCCACAACGAGCGGGCGCAACGTAACTTTTCCGATTTAAGTTACACCGCCGCAAATTGCCCAAGTTAGTGCCCGATCCACAAAGCACTTACCTGGAAATTTGCGGCGGTGTATCCTAAATCAGTCCGGCACAAGGCAGGTCCAATTCAAATGGGGCGAGTCCCATTAAAATTAGGCGCGCTCCCGCGCCGGACGTACTGCGCATGTTCCCGACGCTATTTTCCCGACCTGCTTTGCGCGAAGTTACGTTGCGCCAAGGTTTTGTGAATCGCGACGGGTAAAAAAGAGTTGCGGCGGGAAAAATAAAAAAAAATAAAAATAATTGACAGCGACGCGGGAAAGACGGGTATACTTTTACATGGTGTACTAACTTTACACTTTGTAAAAGCAGCCCTATCTTTGCTTTGGCAAACTAACACTTACGGCGACTTCACAAAGGGAAAAACCTTTGTGGATCTCCGTAAGTGCTAATTTGCATACCCGACGCTGGTTTACGACGAGAAATGCCCCCAGCGGCGGCCGCGGTACTGCATCCTAAGATCCGACAGTGTAAAACAATTACACCGGTCGGATCTTAGGGATATCTATGCGTAACTGGTTCTATGAATCAGCCGCATAGATAGAAACAGGGATACGACGGCGTATCAGCAGATACGCCGTCGTAACCCTTTTGTGGATCTGGCCCTTTGTTTTTACTTTATGGTTCTGTAGCGCGACTCTTTTTGATATTATTGTCCTGTGTTAAGTATCTCACAGCAGAGCCTCTGCTGATATCACGGTTTCGTTGCGAGTTGTCTAAGCGCAGTTTTTCGTTTTTCAAACCCGTGTTCCCGGCACCCCTATTGAAGAAAACACCGATGTGAATGGTTTTATGTATTCTGTACACTGTTGGTGCTATACAAGGACGGGGAAAAAAATACCATTTAAATGGCATTTTGCATTCTAACTAAAGGGGACCTTTTATTTTACATCATTAAAGCCATTAAAAAGACATAAGAGAATTACCATCTATCCATTACAGAGCCGAATCCCTTAAATGCTTTAGCGAGAATCTATTTGCGGACAATATTTTTACTGCTAATTGTGGGTTTAATTACATTTCCGCGTGCGTCTGTTACTCGAACCTTCTCGCTGCCGTCCGCCGTAACCAGTAATAATTATACACAGGATGTACAATTGAAGAAAACGGGGGGAGGGAAAAAAATGCCCCCTAAATGGTTGCAGCAATCAGGCGTCCTTGCGTCTTTCATGCGGTCGCGCAGGAATGCTGCGAGGATGCTTTGGAAACATATACATTAAACACCAGGGGGGACTATAAAACAGCGGGGGAGTCAACATCGCTACCCCGCCGAGCGCATCCATTTATATAGAGCGAGCGTTAGGAAATGCCGCGACGCCCTGCCGGTTTTTACGAGCGTGACCCGGTCCCTGTGATCAAGGCTGAGAGACGATTCCTTTTTGCGATAATGCCTGTAATAAAGTGGTTGTAAACCCTTTCATATACTGGCCTCAGAGATGAAATAAATCCTTCTACATAAGTTTTACCTGTTTATCTGCCGCCAGGGCTGCCGATAGGCGGGGAGGGACAACCGGTCCTCCTGTAGGGGGCCCGGAGAGCAGGAGGATAGGGAGCAGAGAATGGATGACAGCAACTGAAAGATGGTTTCTTCCCTCTCCCTCCAAACCCAACCCCTGAAAAACAACCCCACACCAAAACCCCCCCTCCGCCAAATGATTTGGACCAGTGCACAAAGCAAGGTCCATAAAGACATGAATGAGTGAGTTTGGGGTGGAGGAACTTGACTGGGTTGGGATTGGGCCCTTAGTTCCAGTGAAGGGAACTCTTAAGACGTCAGCATACCAAGACATTTGGGACAATATCATGCTCCCAACCAAGTGATAAACCGTTTGCACTCCCCCTGTACTGTGCCCTTCTGCACCTCCCCCTGTACTGTGCCCGTCTGCATCCCCCCTGTACTGTGCCCATCTGCATCCCCCCTGTACTGTGCCCTGCTGCACCCTCCCCTGTACTGTGCCCTGCTGCACCCCCTCCCTGTACTGTGTCCTTCTGCATCCCCTCTGTACTGTGTCCTTCTGCATCCCCTCTGTACTGTGCCCTTCTGCACCCCCCCACCATGTACTGTGCCCTTCTGCACCCCCCCTGTACTGTGCCCTTCTGCACCCCCCCCTGTACTGTGCCCTGCTGCATCCCCCCTGTACTGTGCCCTGCTGCATCCCCCCTGTACTGTGCCCTGCTGCATCCCCCCCTGTACTGTGCCCTGCTGCATCCCCCCCTGTACTGTGCCCTGCTGCATCCCCCCCTGTACTGTGCCCTGCTGCATCCCCCCCTGTACTGTGCCCTGCTGCATCCCCCCCTGTACTGTGCCCTGCTGCATCCCCCCCTGTACTGTGCCCTGCTGCACCCCCTCCCTGTACTGTGTCCTTCTGCATCCCCTCTGTACTGTGTCCTTCTGCATCCCCTCTGTACTGTGCCCTTCTGCACCCCCCCACCATGTACTGTGCCCTTCTGCACCCCCCCTGTACTGTGCCCTTCTGCACCCCCCCCTGTACTGTGCCCTGCTGCATCCCCCTGTACTGTGCCCTGCTGCATCCCCCCTGTACTGTGCCCTGCTGCATCCCCCCCTGTACTGTGCCCTGCTGCATCCCCCCCTGTACTGTGCCCTGCTGCATCCCCCCCTGTACTGTGCCCTGCTGCATCCCCCCCTGTACTGTGCCCTGCTGCATCCCCCCCTGTACTGTGCCCTGCTGCATTCCCCCCCCCTGTACTGTGCCCTGCTGCATTCCCCCCCCTGTACTGTGCCCTGCTGCATTCCCCCCCCCTGTACTGTGCCCTGCTGCACCCCCCTGTACTGTGCCCTTCTGCACCCCCCCCCGTGCTGTGTCCTTCTGCATCCCCCTGTACTGTGTCCTTCTGCATTCCCCTGTACTGTGTCCTTCTGCATCCCCCTGTACTGTGTCCTTCTGCATCCCCCTGTACTGTGCCCTTCTGCATCCCCTCTGTACTGTGCCCTTCTGCATCCCCTCTGTACTGTGCCCTTCTGCATCCCCTCTGTACTGTGCCCTTCTGCACCCCCCCCCTGTACTGTGCCCTTCTGCACCCCCCCCCCTGTACTGTGCCCTTCTGCACCCCCCCTGTACTGTGCCCTTCTGCACCCCCCCTGTACTGTGCCCTTCTGCAACCCCCTTCTGTACTGTGCGCTGTGCCCTTCTGCAACCCCCTCTGTACTGTGCCCTGTGCCCTTCTGCAACCCCCTCTGTACTGTGCCCTGTGCCCTTCTGCAACCCCCTCTGTACTGTGCCCTTCTGCATCCCCCCTGTACTGTGCCCTTCTGCATCCCCCCTGTACTGTGCCCTTCTGCATCCCCCCCTGTACTGTGCCCTTCTGCATCCCCCCTGTACTGTGCCCTTCTGCATCCCCCCTGTACTGTGCCCTTCTGCACCCCCCCTGTACTGTGCCCTTCTGCAACCCCCTTCTGTACTGTGCCCTGTGCCCTTCTGCAACCCCCTCTGTACTGTGCCCTTCTGCATCCCCCCTGTACTGTGCCCTTCTGCACCCCCCCTGTACTGTGCCTTTCTGCACCCCCCCTGTACTGTGCCCTTCTGCAACCCCCTTCTGTACTGTGCCCTGTGCCCTTCTGCAACCCCCTCTGTACTGTGCCCTTCTGCAACCCCCTCTGTACTGTGCCCTGTGCCCTTCTGCAACCCCCTCTGTACTGTGCCCTTCTGCATCCCCCCTGTACTGTGCCCTTCTGCATCCCCCCTGTATTGTGCCCTTCTGCATCCCCCCTGTACTGTGCCCTTCTGCACCCCCCCTGTACTGTGCCCTTCTGCACCCCCCCTGTACTGTGCCCTTCTGCAACCCCCTTCTGTACTGTGCCCTGTGCCCTTCTGCATCCCCCCTGTACTGTGCCCTTCTGCATCCCCCCTGTACTGTGCCCTTCTGCATCCCCCCTGTACTGTGCCCTTCTGCATCCCCCCTGTACTGTGCCCTTCTGCATCCCCCCTGTACTGTGCCCTTCTGCACCCCCCCTGTACTGTGCCCTTCTGCAACCCCCTTCTGTACTGTGCCCTGTGCCCTTCTGCAACCCCCTCTGTACTGTGCCCTTCTGCAACCCCCTCTGTACTGTGCCCTGTGCCCTTCTGCAACCCCCTCTGTACTGTGCCCTTCTGCATCCCCCCTGTACTGTGCCCTTCTGCATCCCCCCTCTGCACTGTGCCCTTCTGCATCCCCCCTCTGCACTGTGCCCTTCTGCATCCCCCCTCTGCACTGTGCCCTTCTGCATCCCCCCTCTGCACTGTGCCCTTCTGCATCCCCCCTCTGCACTGTGCCCTTCTGCATCCCCCCTCTGCACTGTGCCCTTCTGCATCCCCCCTCTGCACTGTGCCCTTTGTGTTGATTAGTCTTTGATTTATGGAATGTTTTCCTTTTGTAAAAATCGATTTTATTGAAGGTACTAATGAGAAAATGTTTAATTCTATCAACTATTTATACTTTATTTCTTGAGAGTAGGTGTGAAAAATGGGGCAAACTGGTGGGGCCCCAGCGCATTACTTTGCCCAGGGGCCCTATGATGCTATTTAGACGGCCCTGCCGCATGGTCCCCGTCCACGTGAACCGGCCAACTATCTCAGAGCGTCCAAGCGAGTTCCTAGAAGTGACACTATCGCCTTCTCGGCAGTGACAACCGGCCAACAACCTCCCCCGGCCCCCCCGCCTATCTCGGCGTGTTCTAGCTGGCTCAGCAATCCCCGGAGGGCGGCAACAACACATTATGGGGAGCGCCCCCCTCGGAGCATCAGGCACCAAGTGATAAACTTGTCATCACCTCCGACCTTCTGCACAATGAGAATCTGATGTGACTGCATGGAGGAGATAGACATCGGTGTGTGTGACCTAGAAAAGAGCGGATTGTGCAATACGAGGGGGAAGACAGCGAGCCGCCGCAACCAGCCTGGCCCGCCGCCACGCTACTTCCTCCTCGCCGTGTCCCCGGCTCTGCCCGCTTTGTTGCATATATATGTATATACACATACACACACCGGATGCTGCAATCTATGCATGAAAAAACAACTTGCACCCCTTTTATGACTACACAGGATGCAATAAAAATAATAATAAAAAGAAAAAGAAGAAATTCTCACTTCTAAAAGAGTTAAATCGGAAATTCAAAGCAGATATAAAAAGATAAAAATGATTGCAGCTCACAAACAAAAAAAGAAAAAAAAGCAATAATAGCATTTTAAAATGCAAGCACCTCACCCAGTGCCAGCCTTTTGCAACTCCTGTACTGCAGAGCTCAGGCTGGGAAAGGTAGAAGCAGCACAGAGAGCCAATCAGCTGTGCTCATATGGGGACATGCTGATAGAAGGTGAGAGCGGAGTGACGAGCGCATCCTATGTTTGAACTGTTCGTTCGCAACAGTCCTTGTACCCAAGGAGCCAGATAATGGCATGCTGCGTCCCATTGACTTCAATGCAAAAAACTAAGAGAGAGAGAGAAAGCGAGAGAGAGAGAGAGAAAGCGCGCAAGAGAGAGAGAAATCGCGCAAGAGAGAGAGAAAGCGAGAGAGAGAGAGAGAAAGCGAGAGAGAGAGAGAGAAAGCGAGAGAGAGAGAGAGAAAGCGAGAGAGAGAGAGAGAGAAAGCGCGCGAGAGAGAGAAAGCGCGCAAGAGAGAGAGAAAGCAAGCGAGAGAGAGAGAAAGCAAGCGAGAGAGAGAGAAAGCAAGCGAGAGAGAGAGAGAAAGCGAGAGAGAGAGAAAGCGAGAGAGAGAGAGAGAGAGAGAGAGAGAGAAAGCGAGAAAGCGAGAGAGCGAGAGAGAGAGAGAGAGAGAGAGAGAGAGAATGCGCGCAAAAGAGAGAAGGAGAGAGAGAGCGCAAGAGAGAGAGAAAGCGCGCAAGAGAGAGAGAGAGAGAGAGAGAAAGTGCGCGAGAGAGAGAGAAAGTGCGCGCGAGAGAGAGCGCGAGAGAGAAAGAAAGCGAGAGAGAGAGAGAGAGAGAGAGAGAGAGAGAGAGAGAGAGAGAGAGAGAGAGAGAGAGAAAGAAAGAAAGAAAGAAAGAACAAGAAAGAGAGAGAGAGAGAGAGAGAGAGAGAGAGAGAGAGAGAGAGAGAGAGAAAGCGAGAGAGAGAGAGAAAGCGAGAGAGAGAGAAAGCGAGAGAGAGAGAGAGAGAGAGAGAGAGAGTGCGCGCAAGAGAGAGAAGGAGAAGGAGAGAGAGAGAGAGAGAGAGAGAGAGAGAGAGAGAGCGCGAGAGAGAGAGAAAGCGCGCAAGAGAGAGAGAGAGAGAGAAAGTGCGCGAGAGAGAAAGTGCGCGAGAGAGAGCGCGAGAGAGAGCGCGAGAGAAAGAAAGCGAGAGAGAGAGAGAAAGCGAGAGAGAGAGAAAGCGAGAGAGAGAGAGAGAGAGAGAGAGAGAGAGAGAGAGAGAGAGAGAGAGAGAGAGAGAGTGTGAGAGAGAGAGAGAGCGCAAGAGAGAGAGAAAGCGCGCGCGAGAGAGAGAGAGAGAGAGAGAGAGAGAGAGAGCGCGAGAGAGAGAGAAAGCGCGCGAGAGAGAGCGCGAGAGAGAGAAAGAAAGCGAGAGAGAAAGAAAGCGAGAGAGAGAGAAAGCGAGAGAGAGAGAAAGCGAGAGAGAGAGAGAGAGAGAGAGAGAGAGAGAGAGAGAGAGAGAGCGAGAGAAAGAAAGAAAGAAAGAACAAGAAAGAGAGAGAGAGAGAGAGAGCGCGCGCGCGCGCGAGAGAGAGAGAGAGAGAGAGAGAGAGAGAGAGAGAGAGAGAGAGAGAGAGAGAGAGAGAGAAAGAAAGCGAGAGAGAGAAAGAAAGCGAGAGAGAGAGAGAAAGCGAGAGAGAGAGAGAAAGCGAGAGAGAGAGCGAGAGAGAGAGAAAGCGAGAGAGAGAGAGAATGCGCGCAAGAGAGAGAAGGAGAGAGAGAGAGAGAGAGAGAAAGCGCGCAAGAGAGAGAGAGAGAGAGAGAGAAAGTGCGCGAGAGAGAGAGAAAGCGCGCGAGAGAGAGCGCGAGAGAGAGAAAGAAAGCGAGAGAGAGAGAGAGAGAGAAAGCGAGAGAGAGAGAGAGAGAGAGAGAGAGAGAGAGAGAGAGAGAGAGGAGAGAAAGAAAGAAAGAAAGAAAGAAAGAAAGAAAGAAAGAAAGAAAGAACAAGAGAGAGAGAGAGAGAGAGAGAGAGCGAAAGAAAGAGCGAGAAAGAAAGAAGGAAAGAGAGAGAGCGCGAGAGAGAGAGAGCGAGAGCGCGAGAGAGAGAGCGAGAGAGAAGGAAAGAGAGAGAGAGAGCGCGAGCGAGAAGGAAAGAGAGAGAGAGAGAGAGCGCGAGCGAGAAGGAAAGAGAGAGAGAGAGCGCGAGCGAGAAGGAAAGAGAGAGAGAGAGCGCGAGAGAGAAGGAAGGAAAGAAAGAAAGAAAGAAAGAAAGAAAGAAAGAAAGAAAGAAAGAAAGAAAGAGAAAGAAAGAGAAAGCGAGCGAAAAAAGAGAGCGAGAGAGAAAAGAGAGAGAGAGCGAGAGTGAAAAGAGAGAGAGAGCGAGAAAAGAGAGAGAGCGAGAGAAAAGAGAAGAGAGAGAAAAAGAGAGCGAGAGAGAAAAGAGAGAGAGCGAGAGAAAAGACAAGAGAGAGAGAAAAGACAAGAGAGAGAGAGAGAGCGAGAGAAAAAAGAGAGAGCGAGAGAGAGAGAGCATGCTAATAAAAAGGGACATGCTGATAGGAGGAGAGAGCAGCTCATCCATTATCTAAATTACGCAGCGCTTTACATATTATTCACTCAGAACCGTCCCGGTGCCCAAAGAACTTACAGCCTAGGGACCTTACCACACTTACATATACTGTATACATGCACTTAAGATTTTGACCTGGTATCAACCTCTTCGCTTATCATCACATAACTGGGTGGGCTCGGGGCGCAATGCTCTGCGCTCCAAACACTCCCTATTTTTTTGAAGCCTATTAAAGCCTCTGGCTCTAATCAGGTGCTATTAAAAAAAAAAAAACACATCCAGCCGCATTGGAATCCATGGTCCGATGCCCTGATATGTAGATCAGGGGGCCGGACGCATGGATAGGGGAGGCGGCGCCCGTGCATGCTCTATGGACGGGCCGCCACTGGTGTAAAGGCAGGCGTCCCAATACTTTACAATACATATGTATACACACTCACACACACATACAAGCCACAAAAACAACCACAGGATGCGTCGCTCACTTGTGGTCATTCCATAAATACGAGGCCATCGAACCGTCTTATGGAAACTCGGCCCGCCCAGAGCAAACCTGCGTGCCCTTTGCACATCCCCGCTTGCTGTTTGCACTGCCGTTTATTGCTCTTGGCAACAGAATTTATGGGACATCCAGTGTCGTCCTGCCAGCACCGCCGGTGACTGAGGTGGGTGGAGCGCGGGGGCACTGACCCAATACACCGGCTTCAAGTCAATCAAGCCCAGAACCTTCCATCCCATTTACTAAATAAAAAAATATTCTTATTATTAATTATTATTATTATTATTATTATTATTATTATTATTATTAATATTAATTTTTCTTTTTGTTAGGGGTTAGAATTAGGGTTAGGGGTATAATTATGCATTTTATTTATTATTATATTTATTGTTAATTTTATTATTTATTTTTTCTTTTGTTAGGGGTTGGGGTATAAATATGTATTTTATTTATTATTATCATCATCATCCTTTTATTTATTATTATTATTATTATTATTATTATTATTATTTAGTGTTTTGGTAGGCTTAGGGATTAGCATTGGTGTTGGGGTTTAACCAGTTAGCAACCGCCCTATAGATGAAATATGTCTACAAGGCGGTTGCTTAACTCTGGGAGGGCATCAATGTACGTCCTCCCAGAATCGCGCTCCCGCGCGCCCTATGGGGCGCGCACACGGCGGTAAATCGCCGCTGATAGCGGCGGTTTACCACGTGATCGCTCCGTCCAATGACGGAGCGATCACTAGTAAACAAACCGGCGTCATGTGATGACGCCGGTTCCTCCCTCTCCTCTCTGTACCGAACGGTACAGTGTGAGAGAGGAGAGGGGAGAGAGCGGCTGCTGCTGCTGCTGCGGGCTGGATCTGTGACACATGCAGTCACAGATCCAGCCATCCATCCCTCCCTGTGCAATACTCTGCAATGCCCCCATACTCTGCAATGCCCCAGCAATACTCTGCAATGCCCCCATACTCTGCAATGCCCCAGCAATACTCTGCAATGCCCCAGCAACACTCTGCAATGCCCCAGCAACACTCTGCAATGCCCCAGCAACACTCTGCAATGCCCCAGCAACACTCTGCAATGCCCCAGCAACACTCTGCAATGCCCCAGCAACACTCTGCAATGCCCCAGCAACACTCTGCAATGCCCCAGCAATACTCTGCAATGCCCCAGCAACACTCTGCAATGCCCCAGCAATACTCTGCAATGCCCCAGCAACACTCTGCAATGCCCCAGCAACACTCTGCAATGCCCCAGCAATACTCGGCAATGCCCCGGCAATACCCCAAAATACTCTGCTGCAATACCCCAAAATACCCCACAATACCCCGCAATACCCCACAATACCCCACAATACCCCACAATACCCCGCAATACCCCGCAATACTCCGCAATACCCCACAATACCCTGCAACGTTGCCTATGGGGATTCTTAGGTAGCGAAGTTTGGCGCCATTCCACGAGCGTGTGCAATTTTGAAGGGTGACATGTTGGGTATCTATTTACTCTGCGTAACTTCATCTTCCACATTTATGCAAAAGAATTTTTACAGAATTTTCAGTCTTTTTTCTCTTATAGCGCAAAAAATAAAAAACCCAACGGTAATTAAATACCACCAAAAGAAAGCTCTATTTGTGTGAAAAAAAGGACGAAAATTTAATTTGGGTACAATGTTGTATGACTGAGTAATTGTCATTCAAATTGTGAGAACACCGAAAGCTGAAAATTGGTCTGGTTATTAAGTGGGTTTACGTGCCCAGTGATCAAGTGGTTAATTATGTATTTTAATAATATTATAAAAAAAAAAAAAAACAATTAAACCCCAGCCTTCATCATTCATAACATTTCCTAAAATTTGTTACATAATAAGACGTCTTCCACACGGGTGGAATTTCAGGTGGAATTTCGAGAGCCTTTGGCAAGCAGTGAGGAAGGCCTTGTATCACCTTATTTCCTATGATCATTGGCTCCATCTAGGGGCCATAATGGGAATATTTTCTCAAACAACTCTGAATGAATAACATTCAACCTGTGGAGAAAACTAGTAAATATTCAATTTTGCCCCTAGTGACCCAGAAGAAACCTATGCAGGACGAAAAGCTCTGAGAATTTTCAATAAATTCACCTTCATGTGTCTTGGGGGCCCCAGGAAACAGAGAGGCCGCCTGGGACCAAGTGCATGTCAGGAACACAGAGGTGCCATTAAAAGCAGAATTCCACCCAAAAGTGGAACTTCCGCTGATCTGCTCCCCCCTCCCCCCGGTGCCACATTTTCAAACCTTTCCTCAGAAGTTTGCCCTCCCCCTTCTCCCGCCACTTAAAAATCAGCGCGCTTTGCACATGCACAGTAGAGAACCGACTCTGAAGCCGAAACAGGGTCAGGAACTTCTTTTATACGTTTTTCGTGCATAGGACAGCACATAAAAATAAATTGGGCCGCGCTACACATGACACGCTGAAACGCGTGTATGCGCTGTTGGGCCAAAAGCTTGTTTTGTAGCGTCCCCCTCCCCCCAATAGAAATGCACTGAAACTTGCAATTTGGAAAAATAAAAATAATGATAAATAAAATATTGTTGTTGTTGCTGTTGTAATAATAATAATAATAATAATAATAATAATAATAATATTATTATTATAATAATAATAATAATAATAATAATAATAATAATAATAATAATAATAATTATATTTAGCATTATTTTTATTTTTATTTTTGTCAAGGGTTAGAATTATGGTTAGGGGTATATTTATGCATTTTATTTATTATTATTTTGTTAGTGTTGGGGGTTGGAGGTATATTCTTGCATCTCATGTATTATTATTTAATTTATCATTAATTTTATTTTAATTTTCCTTTCTTAGGGTTAGAAGTAGAGTCAGGGGTTGAGATTAGGGGGTATATTTATGTATTGTATTTATTATTTTATTTATCGTTAATTTTTATTTTAGTATTATTATTTATTCTTTTGTTAGGGGTTGGGGTAAATGTATGTATTTTATTATTATAATAATAATAATAATAATAATAATAATAATAATAATAATAATAATAATAGTATTATTATTATTAGTGTTTTGTTAGGCTTAGGAGTTGGCACTGGTGTTTGGGTTTAATTATGCATTTTATTTTTTATTATTAATAAATAAAATACATAATTAAACCCCTAACCCCAACACCAAGGTTAACCATAAGCATAACAAAAAGAAAAAATATATAATAATAAATAATAATAATAATTGTATTATTATTATTATTATTATTATTATTATTATTAAAAATAATATTTTATTTATCATTTTTTTTTGGGGGGGGGGGTATAATTTATGTTGTTATTATTATTATTATTATTATTATTATTATTATTATTATTATTATTATATATTTTTTCCTTTTTGTTATGCTTATGGTTAGCATTGGTGTTGGGGTTAGGGGTTTAATTATGTATTTTATATATTAATAATAAAAAATAAAATGCATAATAAACACCAGTGCTAACCCCTAAGAATAATAATAAAATTATTATTATTATTATATATTTTTTCTTTTTGTTATGCTTATGGTTAGCATTGGTGTTGAGGTTAGGGGTTTAATTATGTATTTTATATATTAATAATAACAAATACAATGCATAATAAACACCAGTGCTAACCCCTAAGCCTAACAAAACACTAATAATAATAATAATAATAATAATAATAATAATAATAATGTTAGGCTTAGGGGTTAGCACTGGTGTTTATTATGCATTTTATTTGTTATTATTAATATATAAAATACATAATTAAACCCCTAACCCCAACGCTAATCATAAGCATAACAAAAAGGAAAAAATATATAATAATAATAATAATAATAATAATAACATAAATTATACCCCCCCAAAAAATGATAAATAAAATATTATTATTATTAATAATAATAATAATAATAATAATAATAATAATAATAATAATAATAATAAATAAAATACATAAATATACCCCTAATCTCAATCACTTCTAACCCCCTAACCCTAACAAAAAGGAATACATAAAATACATTCAATGATAAGTAAATAAAATAATAATAAATAAAATACATGAATATAGCCCTTATGTTCCATACACATGAGCGGTTTTCCCTTTGGAAAAAAAACTGAAATTGACGGAATTCCGCTCAAGCCTGCCTTTCATACACACGGTCACACAAAAGTTTGGTGAACTTTTGACTGGCAAGAACGCGGTGACGTAAAAGACTACGACGAGCCGAGAATATGAAGTTCAATGCTTCTGAGCATGTGTCGGAATTTTGCGCGTTAGGATTTGTACACACGATAGAAAATTCCGATCAGTTTTTTTTTCCTGACGGGAGAATAGAGAACCTACTCTCTATCTTTTTGCAGCAGTTTTTCCCATTGGAAAAATTCCGATGGAGCATACACACGGTCGGGATTTCCGACCAAAAGCTCTCATCAGACTTTTTCCAACAGGAAAACCGATCGTGTGTACGGGGCATGACACTAACAAAATAAAAATAATGATATTATTATTATTAATTAATTTTATATGTATTATCATTATCATTATATTTATTATTATCATTATATTTATTATTATTATTATTTATTATTATTAATAATAATAATTAAATAAATAAAATGCATAAATATACCCCCCCCCCACCCCTAACCCTAATTTTAAACCCTAACAAAAAGCAAAATAATAATTACTACTACCAATAATGAAATTAAAATAAGTAACAATATTAAAAGTAAGTAAATACATTAGATAAATAAATACAAAGAGCTAAATTCACGTAGCTCGGTGTATCTTTTGGCCGGCGTAGCGCATCTCATATGCGCTATGCCGACGTAAAATAGGGAGCCCAGACCAGGATTCACAAAGATCTGGCGCCGTGCGTTGCGCCGGCGTAGTGTAAATAGGCAGGCGTAAGCCCGCCTAATTTAAATGTGGAAGGTAGTGGGCGTGTTGTATACAAATTAGCCATGACCCCATGTAAATGAATGGGCGTTCTTACGGCGCATGCGCGCGCGTGCTCAGAATTACGTTGCATATGCTCCCTAAGAAACGTTGGCTCAATGCTTTCGACGTGAACGTAACCGACGCACAGCCCCATTCACGTAACACTTACGTAAAATTCGACGGCTGTTCCGACGTCCATACCCCAACATTGGCTGCGCCTCATATAGCAGGGGTAACGTTACGCCGGACGTAAGCCTTACGTAACCGGCGTAGCGGGCGCAAGTACGTTCGTGAATCGGCGTATCTAGGTCATTTACATATTCTACGCGTAAATCTACGGAAGCGCCCCTAGCGGCCAGCGTAAATATGCACCCTAGATACGACGGCGTACTAAGACTTACGTCGGTCGGAGGAAGCTGAAATTCAGGCGTATCTAGCTCCCAGAATAGCGCGCATAGATACGACGGTGCAACTTCTAACTTACGCGGCTTATCTATAGATACGCCGACGTAAAGGCTTCGTGAATCTAGCTCCAATTGATTAAGAAATAAACCCTTAATCCTAACGCTAACAAATTAAGTAATAACAAGTAACCTTTGAACTTCTTTTTCAATAGAATTTTTTACTTTTTTTGCACTAAACAATAAAATAAACCCCTAACCCTAAAAAATTAAAAAAAGGATATGTAAAAGTTGAAAAACATAGCAACAAATAATAAAAACGGATGATATGTTTCTGTATTGGCTAATTAAAAATAAAAAAACTCTCAGAAACGCGACACTGAAGTGTGAATGCAGCCTCCAATCACCTTCACCTGTCAGTCTTCCCGTACAGATTACAGGTAACATCTTAATGATTGCAATCAGCAACATGACGTTTCCCCGGAGATGACACAGTGACCCCTGACCCCTGACCCAACGGAGAACCATCTTATAGAATCGGGGTCACAGGGTTGTAGAGCAGGCTGGGACCTTGCCGAGTAGCTGCAGGGGAAAAATGGAGGCACTTTTTTATTAAATCAACAGAAAAGCAGCATGGCGAATTATTCTCTGTGTTCCTCCACCAAGACTGAATTCAGCGTTTAAAGTGAAGTGACTGGCCTCAGGTGATACACAGAGACGAGACAAATCCTCCTACACAAGTTGTACCTGTTTATCTGTGTCTTCTCTTCTCCACAGCTGTTCAAAGTACAGAATTTGTATCAGGGGGGCGGACTGACCGTTTGGGCACTCGGGCCCGAGGGCCCCATGCCACTAGGGGGCCCCCCCATCAGGGTTGCCAGCCTCAGTAAAACCAGTATGTAAAAAACTTTTTTTTTCCTGAAGATTATAGCTGCCCCGCCTCTCCAGTACCTTTTCAGTGGGCCGGATTCAGATACGAGATACGACGGCGTATCTCTGAGTGCGGTCGGTCGTATCTATGCGACCGATTCATAGAATCAGGTTACGCATAGATTTCCCTAAGATCCGACCGGCGTAAGTGTCTTACGCCGTCGTATCTTAGGCTGCATATTTACGCTGGCCGCTAGGTGGCGCTTCCGTATATTTACGCGAGGAATATGCAAATTAGGTAGTTACACCGATTCAGAAACGTACGTCCGCCCGGCGCATTTTTTTACGCCGTTTACGTTAGGATTTTTTCGGCGTAAAGTTACCCCTGCTATATGAGGCGTAGCTAATGTTAAGTATGGACGTCGTTCCCGCGCCGAGTTTTGGAAATTTTACGTCGTTTGCCTAAGTCGTTCGCGAATAGGGCTGGACGTCATTTATGTTCACGTCAAAACCAATACGTCCTTGCGGCGTACTTTGGAGCAATGCACACTGGGATATTCCACGGACGCCGTTCGTAAAATACGTCAAATACGCGGAGTCACAGTGAATTAACATAAAACACGCCCACATCATCCCCATTTGAATTAGGCGGGCTTACGCCGCCACACATACGTTATGCCGCCGTAACTAAGGGCGCAAGTTCTTTCTGCATACGGAACTTGCGCCCTAATTTATGGCGGCGTAACGATACGTTACGCCAGCAGATAGATAGAGAAATCTATCTGAATCCGGCCCTGTGTATGTATACTGTATGTGTGCGTTTGTGTGTGTATAGTGTGTGTACACTGTGTGGCCCCATACTCTATTGCCTGGGGGGCCCATAATCTTCTATTGCCCGGGGGCCCCATAATCTCCTATTGCCCGGGGGGACCCATGAATTGTCAGTCCGCCCCTGATTTGTATAGCTTGCCTGAGCTTTCAGAAAGCAGGGGGCTGGGAGCTGAAGTTACACTTTGCAGAGCTCAGTGAGAGCTGATTGGAGGGAAGGGACACACCCCCCTTCACACAGCAACACAGGAACAGAACTGATTCTGTCATTCACAGGCTGTGTGCTGGAGCTCCCTCCCCTGTCACCATTGTTTTCTTGGGGTCAGGAAAACTTGTCAGAAGTGACTCATGCTGATAGCAAAAGAAGGAGGCAGCAGACAGAAATGACACGTAGTGCTCCGGACTGAGACAAGTACACACTATAGAGGGATAGGCTTTGTCCAGATTTCATGTCCGAGGTTTACAACCACTTGCCGTCCGCAATACATTATATATATATATACGTGCAAGTGGTTTACTGGGGTTATGGTGTGGTTGGCCACAGGGGTGAACAGAGACCAGATTGTCTCTCCCCACCTCTATGATTTTGGAGGACCGGAGCGACGTCATGAGCCCTGGTCTAAGGTGGGAGTAAGCAATTTATTTATTTATTTTATCTAAAAGATCAAATTTTTTCTTATTTAAATTTTTATCTTTTTCTTTCAGCTCTCTCCATAAAGAGGACGTGTCATCATTATTTCTATTACAAGGGATGTTTACAGGGGTGTCATTTTTTTTCTTTTATTAATAATAATAATAATAATAATAACAACAACAACGACATTATAATAAATAATAATAATAAATATTTGTATTACTTAATAATATTAATAATAATAATAATAATATTATTATTATTATTATTATTATTAATAAAAATAATTTAAAAAAGTCCAATAATTTAAGTATTAATTATTTTTAATCGTTGTTCTGTGTTTTATTTGTATTCATTAATAAAATATATAAATAAAATAAAATTGGCATTAAATATAAAAAATTTAAATTCATAAATATTATTTTATTTTGTTTAACTTTTTTATATTGACGCTCCACAACTCTGCGATCTTGTTTCACATGACAGGTAGACTTAACCTCCAGCCTTATGGAAGGTGAGAAAAACTGGAGCAGCACCATGGGCTCAATTCACCCAACTATCACCCCACTGGTCTTTATTCACAAAAAGTGACAGTTATTTTCAGTTGTGTCCAGTGTTATCTAAAGATTACAGTCACTTTGCTAAAATACCAGGGGAGATGGCTAGCCTCTTGTGTGGTGTGACTGGTACACCAGAAGGGATGACTAGCCTCTTGTGTGGTGTGACTGGTACACCAGAAGGGATGACTAGCCTCTTGTGTGGTGTGACTGGTATACCGGGAGGGATGGCTAGTCTCTTGTGTGGTGTGACCAGAATACATGGAGGGATGGCTAGTCTCTTGTGTGGTGTGACCGGTACACCAGGAGGTATGGTTGGTCTATTGTGTGGTGTGACCGGTATAACGGGAGGGATGACTAGCCTCTTGTGTGGTATGACCAGTACACCAGGAGGTATGGTTGGTCTATTGTGTGGTGTGACTGGTACACCAGGAGGGAAGGCTAGTCTCTTGTGTGGTGTGACCGGTACAACAGGAGAGATGGCTAGCCTCTTGTGTGGTGTGACCAGTATACAAGGAGGGGTGGCTAGACTCTTGTGTGGTGTGACTGATACACCAGGAGGGGTGGCTAGTCTCTTGTGTGGTGTGACCAGTATACCGGGAGGGATGGCTAGTCTCTTGTGTGGTGTGACCAGTATACCGGGAGGGATGGCTAGTCTCTTGTGTGGTGTGACTGGTACACCAGGAGGGATGGCTAGTCTCTTGTGTGGTGTGACCGGTACACCAGGAGGGGTGGCTAGCCTCTTGTGTGGTGTGACCGGTACACCAGGAGGGATGGCTAGTCTCTTGTGTGGTGTGACCGGTATACCAGGAGGGGTGGCTAGTCTCTTGTGTGGTGTGACCGGTACACCAGGAGGGATGGCTAGCCTCTTGTGTGGTGTGACCGGTATACCAGGAGGGATGGCTAGTCTCTTGTGTGGTGTGACCGGTATACCAGGAGGGATGGCTAGTCTCTTGTGTGGTGTGACCGGTATACCAGGAGGGGTGGCTAGTCTCTTGTGTGGTGTGACTGGTACACCAGGAGGGATGGCTAGTCTCTTGTGTGGTGTGACTGGTACACCAGGAGCGGTGGCTAGCCTCTTGTTGAACTACAAGTCCCAGCACAGCAAGTATGATAGAACCAACTTGACAGCTGTACTCTGCAACAGCTGGAGAGCCGGCCAGTGTCTCCTATCTGTGTCACACATCGAGTCATTGCCGGTGTTTATCGGTGAGTCAGGATATTTGCCCAGGCTGTTAGATTTGGCACAGAACCGGCTGACATTCTACAAGCAGGAAGAAATACGACAAGTTCACACATCTCTGCTTTACTGCAGATGCAGACTTCTGTGCGAGGAACGATCGCTGGCATTCCCACACACACACACAGAGCCCCCGGAACCCAGCAAGCTGACGATCCGTCCAGCACTTGGCACGCATGCCGTTACCAGGAACGCAGTGAACAGGCGTTGGCGTTACTGAAGCTTTGAAAAGCCAACGCCGGTCCCGTAACATACGCAGTGCATGCGCTAATCCCACAGAGTGTTCGCTTGCTTCGCGTTGTATTGATTTCACCTGCAATGTTGGACAGGTGGTGGTAATTCGGAAAGCTCGCCAAATGTCTCAAATCAAATCAATGAGAGCGCGTCGCAAACGTGCGTTTTCTGGAGGATTTTCCTCTTAATAAATGAAATTCCAAAAAACCCAACAGATGCAGAAGTGCGGAAATCTCCAGACAACGTTTCCTCAACGAGCCAAAAATGCAAAAAGTTTCCAAGTGTTCTCTGATATATTGGGGGGCTCCCTTATCTGATACATTGGGGTTCCCTCAACTGATTGGGGACCCTTCATTAGATACATTGGGGTTCCCTCAAATGTCTGGGGACCCTTCATTAGATACATTGGGCTTCCCTCGAATGTCTGGGGACCCTTCATTAGATACATCGGGGTTCCCTCAAATGTCTAGGGACCCTTCATTAGATACATTGGGGTTCCCTCAAATGTCTGGGGACCATTCATTAGATACATTTGGGTTCCCTCAAATGACCAGGGATCCTTCATTAGATACATTGGGGTTCCCTCAAATGTCTGGGGACCTTTCATTACATACATTGGGGTTCCCTCAAATGTCTGGGGACCCTTCATTAGATACATTGGGCTTCCCTCAAATGTCTGGGGACCCTTCATTAGATACATTGGGGTTCCCTCAAATGACTAGGGATCCTTCATTAGATACATTGGGGTTCCCTCAAATGACTGGGGATCCTTTATTAGATACATCGGGGGTTCCCTCAAATGACTGAGGATCCTTCATTAGATACATTGGGGATCCCTCAAATGTCTAGGGACCCTTCATTAGATACATTGGGGTTCCCTCAAATGACTAGGGATCTTTCATTAGATACATTGGGATTCCTCTCAACTGATGGGGGGGTACGGTATCTCCCATGTTGTATATTGGGGGGGTGCTTAATCTGATACATGGGGTTCTCTTATCTGATACCCTTGGGGTGAAGTCTCTCATTTTGCATATCAGGGGATCCTTATCTAATACATTGGGTTCAATAATCTCATGCTTTGGGGGTCTTCTATTTAATATATTAGGGGTCCCTCATCTAATACATCAGGAGTGCCTCATCTCATACATTGTGGGTCTCTTATCTATCTGATACATTGTGATTCTTCATCTGATACATCAGGGGTCCCTCATCTGATACTTTGGGGTCCCTCGCCACCTGATACATCAGAGGTCCCTTATCAAAGACATTGGAGATCCCACAATATATAAATTGGGGTCCTTCATCTGATACATTGGTGTGGGTACTACATTGGGGTTTTTCCATCATATACATACGTTTTCCTTCATCTGACACATTTGGAATCCCTCGTGTGATACATTTGGACACCTCTTATCAATCATTGGGGCTCCTCATCTCATAATTGGGGATTTCTCATTGTATACATTGGGGGCTCCTCCACTTACACATTGAGGGCTCCACATCCTATACATTGGGGGCTCCACATCCTATACATTTGGGGCTCCTCAACCCATACATTGGGGGCTCCTCAACCCATACATCGGGGGCTCCACATCCTATACATCGGGGGCTCCTCAACCCATACATTGGGGGCTCCTCATCCTATACATTGGGGGCTCCACATCCTATACATCAGGGGCTCCTCAACCCATACATCGGGGGCTCCTCAACCCATACATTGGGGGCTCCTCAACCCATACATTGGGGGCTCCACATCCTGTACATTTGGGGCTCCTTAACCCATATATTGGGGGCTCCTCATCCTATACATTGGGGGCTCCTCATCCTATACATTGGGGGCTCCTCATCCCATACATTGGGGGCTCCTCATCCCATACATTGGGGGCTCCTCATCCCATACATTGGGGGCTCCTCATCCTATACATCGGGGGCTCCACATCCTATACATCGGGGGCTCCACATCCTGTACATTTGGGGCTCCTCAACCCATACATCGGGGGATCCTCATCCCATACATCGGGGGCTCCTCATCCCATACATTGGGGGCTCCTCATCCCATACATTGGGGGCTCCTCATCCTATACATTGTATTGGGGGCTCCGAAAACCTATGCATTTCGGGCTCCTCATCCTATACATTGGGGGCTCCTCAACCCATACATTGGGGGCTCCACATCCCATACATTGGGGGCTCCTCAACCCATAAATCGGGGGCTCCTCATCCTATACATCGGGGGCTCCTCATCCTATACATCGGGGGCTCCTCATCCTATACATCGGGGGCTCCTCATCACATACATTGGGGGCTCCTCATCCCATACATCAGAAGATTCCTATACATGGGGGATCCTCATCCCATACATCGGGGGCTCCACATCCTATACATCGGGGGCTCCACATCCTGTACATTTGGGGCTCCTCAACCCATACATCGGGGGATCCTCATCCCATACATCGGGGGCTCCACATCCTATACATCGGGGGCTCCACATCCTGTACATTTGGGGCTCCTCAACCCATACATCGGGGGATCCTCATCCCATACATCGGGGGCTCCACATCCTATACATCGGGGGCTCCACATCCTGTACATTTGGGGCTCCTCAACCCATACATCGGGGGATCCTCATCCCATACATCGGGAGATCCCCCAGGTGATACATTGTATTATTATTAGAAAACATTGCTTTTCCTGGGAAGAATGTGACACCTGACACAACACATACACAGGTCCTTCCTTCCCCCATATTGCAGAAGATGTACTTACCGGGCAGAAGAGTCCGGCCAGGCACAGCAGCAGAGGTAAGTACTCCATATCGGTAGATCCCCGGACTCCAATCACTTTGTAATCACTTTGTACAGATCTCCCGGAGGTGACAACAGGTGCGACCCCCACCGGTCCCGCGGAGCCTTTCCCACCAGTCCCGCGGAGCCGTACCCACCAGTCCCGCGGAGCCGTACCCACTGATCCCCGCTGATCCCGCACACAGCTCCCTCCGCAGCGCTCTCCGCTCTCATCACCACTTTCCATTAACAAAGTCAGACACAAGCAACGGGAGCCAATCCCCGACTGGGGAGCAGCGACCAATGGGAGCGGGGCAGGGGCGGGGCTTGCTGCCGGTCGGTGAATGGGAGGATGGTGCTGGCAGTGCGGGGCTGACAGTGCAGGTGAGAGGAACCGATCTCCGGAGTGCGGGAGAAGAGGAGAGAGTGCGGGAGAAGAGAGGAGAGAGTGCGGGAGAAGAGGAGAGAGTGCGGGAGAAGAGAGGAGAGAGTGCGGGAGAAGAGGAGAGAGTGCGGGAGAAGAGAGTGCGGGAGGAGAGGAGAGAGTGCGGGAGAAGAGAGAGAGTGCGGGAGAAGAGAGAGAGTGCGGGAGAAGAGAGAGAGTGCGGGAGAAGAGAGAGAGTGCGAGAGGAGAGGACAGAGAGTGCGGGAGGAGAGGAGAGAGTGCGGGAGGAGAGGAGAGAGTGCGGGAGAAGAGAGGAGAGAGTGCGGGAGGAGAGGAGAGAGTGCGGGAGAAGAGAGGAGAGAGTGCGGGAGGAGAGGAGAGAGTGCGGGAGAAGAGAGGAGAGAGTGCGGGAGAAGAGAGGAGAGAGTGCTGGAGGAGAGGAGAGAGAGTGCGGGAGGAGAGAGAAGAGAGTGCGGGAGGAGAGGAGAGAGATCAGGAGAAGAGAGTGCGGGAAGAGAGAGATCAGAGGAGATAGAGAATAGAGAGATCAGGAGAAGAGAGAGATCGGGAGAAGAGAGTGCGGGAAGAGAGAGATCAGAGGAGATAGAGAATAGAGAGATCAGGAGAAGAGAGAGATCGGGAGAAGAGAGTGCGGGAAGAGAGAGATCAGGAGAAGAGAGAGATTAAGAGAAGGAAGTGTGGGAAAAGAGAGATCAGAGGAGAGATCAGAGAAGAGTGAGAAGAGAGAGATTAAGAGAAGAGAGATCAGAGAAGAGAGAGAGAGAGATCAGGAGAAGAGAGAGTGGGGAGAGAGAGATCAGAAGTAGAGAGTGTGGGAACAGTGAGATCAGAGGAGAGAGAGAATAGAGAGATCAGGAGAAGAGAGTGCGGGAAGAGAGAGAAATCGGGAGTAGAAAGTGCGGGAAGAGAGAGATCAGAGGAGAGAGACAATAGAGAGATCAGGAGAAGAGAGTGCGGGAAGAGAGAGATCAGGAGAAGAGAGAGATCAGGGGAGAGAGATCAGGGGAGAGATCAGGAGAAGAGAGAGAGATCAGGAGAGAGATCAGGAGAAGAGAGAGATCAGAGGATGGAGATCAGGAGAAGAGAGAGAGATCAGGAGAAGAGAGAGGTCAGAGGAGAGAGATCAGGAGGAGAGAGATCAGAAGAGAGAGATCAGGAGAAGAGAGAGAGATCAGAAGAGGGAGATCAGAAGAGAGAGATCAGAGGAGAGAGATCAGGAGAAGAGAGAGAGAGAGAGATCAGTAGAAGAGAGAGATCAGGAGAGGAGAGAGGTCAGAGGAGAGAGATCAGGAGAGGAGAGAGATCAGGAGAGGAGAGAGATCAGGAGAAGAGAGAGATCAGAGGAGAGAGAGAGATCAGGAGAAGTGAGAGATCAGGGGAGTGAGATCAGGAGAAGAGAGAGGTCAGAGGAGAGAGATCAGGAGAAGAGAGAGATCATAGGAGAGAGATCAGGAGAAGAGATCAGGAGAAGAGAGAGGTCAGAGGAGAGAGATCAGGAGAAGAGAGAGATCAGAGGTGAGAGATCAGGAGAAGAGAGAGAGATCAGGAGAAGAGAGAGGTCAGAGGAGAGAGATCAGGAGAAGAGTGAGATCAGAGGAGAGAGATCAGGAGAAGAGAGAGGTCAGAGGAGAGAGATCAGGAGAAGAGAGAGAGATCAGAAGAGAGAGATCAGGAGAAGAGAGAGCGATCAGGAGAAGAGAGAGAGATCAGGGGAGAGAGATCAGGAGAAGAGAGAGATCAGAGGAGAGAGATCAGAAGAGAGAGATCAGAGGAGAGAGATCAGAGGAGAGAGAGATTAGGAGAAGTGAGAGAGATCAGGAGAAGAGAGAGAGATCAGAAGAGAGAGATCAGAGGAGAGACATCAGGAGAAGAGAGAGATCAGGAGAAGAGAGAGAGAGAGATCAGAAGAGAGAGATCAGGAGAAAAGAGAGAGATCAGAAGAGAGAGATCAGGAGAAGAGAGAGAGATCAGAAGAGAGAGATCAGGAGAAGAGAGAGAGAGATCAGGAGAAGAGAGATCAGGGGAGAGAGATCAGAGGAGAGAGATCAGGAGAAGGGAGAGAGATCAGAAGAGAAAGATCAGGAGAAGAGAGAGAGATCAGAAGAGAGAGATCAGGAGAAGAGAGAGAGAGAGATCAGAAGAGAGAGGTCAGGAGAAGAGAGAGATCAGGAGAAGAGAGAGATCAGAGGAGAGAGATCAGGAGAAGGGAGAGAGATTAGAAGAGAGAGATCAGGAGAAGAGAGAGATCAGGAGAAGAGAGAGAGAGATCAGAAGAGAAAGATCAGGAGAAGAGAGAGAGATCAGAAGAGAGAGATCAGGGGAGAGAGATCAGAGGAGAGAGATCAGGAGAAGGGAGAGAGATCAGAAGAAAGAGATCAGGAGAAGAGAGAGATCAGGAGATCAGAAGAGAGAGATCAGGAGAAGAGAGAGATCAGGAGATCAGAAGAGAGAGATCAGGAGAAGAGAGAGAGATCAGAAGAGAGAGATCAGGAGAAGAGAGTGCGGGAAGAGAGTTCCCCTTACATCCAGGAGTGACTAGCAGAATCCCTTCTTACATTTCAGGCAGAAGAGCAGAATCCGGATTGCGTTCCATACACATGGCGGCATTGAGCGCCACATTCCAGAGTTGCGTTTCGGAAACGTATTAAAAAAAACGCTTTACATATTCACTTATTTCACACTTCCACATTCCCCGTACACCCCTCACATCTTTGTAAATATTTTCTTCTATCTTTTCATGTGACAACACTGGAGAAATGACACTTTGCTACAATGTTGTGTAGTGAGTGTACAGCTTGTATAACAGTGTACATTTGCCGTCCCCTCAAAATAACTCAACACACAGCCATTAATGTCTAAACCGCTGGCAGCAAAAGTGAGGACACCCCTAAGGCCTCGTACAGACGACCGAACATGTCCGCTGAAACTCGTCCGCAGACCAGTTTCAGCGGACAGATCCGACCGTGTGTACGGCCTAGCAGACAGGTTTCCAGCAGACAAAAGTTTATAAGCATGCTTTACCATAAAACTTGTCGGCTGGAAACCCGTCCGTCCGACATGTCCGCTGGTTAGTACACCTAACCAGCGGACAGAAATCTCCTGCATGCGTTGAATGGATTCGACGCATGCGTGGAAGTATTTTACTTTTCTGGTTTGCGGACGTGGCGGTGTCAACGTCACCGACACGACACCGCGCTGTCTGTCCGCGGGGATTTCGGTTTGATGGTGTGTACAACCATCAGACTGAAATCGTTTTCATTGGACATGTCCCCTCGTCTGTACAGGGCCTAAGTAAAAATGTCCAAATTGGGCCCAAAGTGTCAATATTTTGTGTGGCCGCCATTATTTTCCAGCACTGCCTTAACCCTCTTGGGCATGGAGGTCACCAGAGCTTCACAGGTTGTCACTGGAGTCCTCTTCCCCTCCTCCATGATGACATCACAGAGTTGGTGGATGTTGGAGACCTTGCGCTCCTCCACCTTCCGTTTGAGGATGTCCCACAGATGATCAATAGGGTTTAGGTCTGGAGACATGCTTGGCCAGTCCATCACCTTTACTCTCAGCTTCTTTAGCAAGGCAGTGGTGGTCTTGGAGGTGTGTTTGGGGTCGTTATCATGTTGGAATACTACCCTGCGGTCCAGTCTCTGAAGGGAGGGGATCATGCTCTGCTTCAGTATGTCACAGTACATGTTGGCATTCATGGTTCCCTCAATGATCTGTAGCCCCCCAGTGCCAGCAGCACTCATGCAGCCCCCAGACCAGGACACCCCCACCACCATGCCTGACTGTAGACAAGACACCCTTGTCTTTGTCCTCCTCACCTGGTTGCCGCCACACACGCCTGACACCATCTGACACCAAATACGTTTATCTTGGTCTCATCAGACCACAGGACATGGTTCCAGTAATCCATGTCCTTAGTCTGCTTGTCTTCAGAAAACTGCTTGCAGCTTTCTTGTGCATCATCTTTAGAAGAGGCTTCCTTCTGGGACGACAGCCATGCAGTCCTATTTGATGCAGTGTGTGGCGTATGGTCTGAGCACTGACAGGCTGACCCCCCCCTCCTTCAACCTCTGCAGCAATGCTGGCAGCACTCATACGTCTATTTCTCAAAGACAACCTCTGGATATGACGCTGAGCACGTGACCTCAACTTCTTTGATGGATCATGGAGAGGCCTGTTCTGAGGGGAACCCGTCCTGTTATACCGCTGGATGGTCTTGGCCACCGTGCTGCAGCTCAGTTTCAGGGTCTCGGCAATCTTCTTATAGCCTCGGCCATCTTTATGTAGAGCAATAATTCTTTTTTTCAGATCCTCAGAGAGTTCTTTGCCATGAGGTGCCATGTTGTACTTCCAGTGACCAGTATGAGAGAGTGAGAGTGATAACACCAAATTTAACACACCTGCTCCCCATTCACACCTGAGACCTTATAATATATATTTTTTTAAATCCTGACTCGGTTTGCGAGTGTTGTCTCGCAAAACTAGCAGGATTCAGGCCTCTGTGGTGTGCAGTACCGCGTTTGGCCAGAGGTGTGGGGGCGCTGGAGTCGTTCGGAAATACTGGGAAATTCTCGGTTCCCGAGTGCTTTTGAACTTTTTTGGTGTTTCCGAGGGCAGCCGACCGATCTCTTGAGTATTTTGAGTCTCTACGGCGCCCCCCCCCCCAACTCTGGCCATATGTGGTATTGCATGCCATAGAAGTCAATGTGGAACTAAGTATTTTCGTTTCCATTGACTTCTATGGGGAAACTCGCTTTGATATGCAAGTGCTTTGAATTACAAGCATTCTCCTCAAACAGATTATACTCGTAATCCGAGGTTCCACTGTATTGTGAAAGATGATGTTACGGCAAGTAAATAGATACCTAACATGTCACACTTTACAGTTGAACAAACGACAGTACTTTAACCCCTTCAATACCGGGCTTTAATACCAACCTCCATACCGGGCCTATTCTGGCACTTCTTTCCTACATGTACAAATCATCATTCTTCTGCTGGAAAATTACTCAGAACCCCCAAACATTAGATATGTTTTTTTAACAGACACCCTAGGGAATAAAATGGCGGTCATTGCAACTTTTTATCTTGCACGGTATTTGCGCAATAATTTTTCAAACGCCTTTTTTTTTGTAAAAAAATGGTTTCATGAATTTAAAAATAACAAAACAGTAAAGTTAGCCCAATTTTTTTGTAAAATATGAAAGATTATGTTACGCCGAGTAAATAGATACCTAACATGTCACGCTTTAAAATTGCGCACACTCATGGATTGGCGCCAAATTTCGTTACTTAAAAATCTCCATAGGCGACGCTTTAAAATTTTTACAGGTTACCAGTTTAGAGTTACTGAGAAAATCTAGTGCGAGAATTGTTTGCACACGCTCTAACGCATGCGGCGACACCTCACATGTGTGGTTTGAACGACGTTTACATACGTGGGCGGGACTTACGTGTGCGTTCGCTTCTGAAGGCGAACTACCGGGGACAGGGGTGTTTTAATTTTTTTTAATTTATTTTTTATTTTTTTATTTTACTTATTTATTTATTTTTTACCCTTTTTTTTTCTCCGATCGATTTTATTCCTATTACAAGGAATGTAAACATCCCTTGTAATAGGAATGTGTGTGACAGGTCCTCTTTAAGGAGAGATGCGGGGTCAATAAGACCCCGCATCTCTCCTCCAGGCTAGAAAGCATGAGATCGGGAAAAAAAATTCACAGATCTCATTCTTACTAGCCGCAATTGCGGTTTGTTTACTTACGGGTACCCGGGCGTGACGTCATCACATCGCGCCCGGGCCTCCGACGGTCATAGAGATGACTGGTGACCATCTGGCCCCACACTGCCCCCTAGCCAGCGGCATCTTGCACTACACTGCCCCCTAGCCAGCTGCATCTTGCACTATATTTCCCCCTAGCCGGATACATTTTGCACCACACTGCCCCCTAGCCAGATGCATCTTGCACTACACTGCCCCCTAGCCAGCTGCATCTTGCACTATATTTCCCCCTAGCCAGCCGCATCTTGCACCACACTGCCCCCTAGCCAGATGCATCTTGCACTACATTGCCCCCTAGCCAGTTGCCTCTTGCACTAGATTTCCCCCTAGCCAGCCGCATCTTGCACCACACTGCCCCCTAGCAAGCCGCATCAGTGCCGCCTATCAGTGCCATCCATCAGTGCTCATTAGTGCCACCTATCAGTGCTCATAAGTGCGGCATATTAGTGCCTCCTCATCGGTGCCACCTAATCATGCAAACCAATCAATATACACTTATTAGGATTTTTTTTTTTAAATCAAAGACATGTAGCAGAATACATTTTGCACACAATTTATGAAGAATTTTTTTTTTTTTTTTGGATGTGTTTTAGAAAGTAAAAAATATTGGCCCGGATTCAGGTAGATTTGCGCTTTTTTTACTTAGGCGCAGGGCAACGTTTTTGCCCTGCGCCCCCGCAAATTTACTGCGCTGCCCTTGATTCACGGAGCAGTAGCTCTGTAAATTGCGTGGGCGCGCCGGCAAAATGCCTGGCGTAAGCGCGCGCAATTTAAATGATCCCGTAGGGGGCGGGAATCATTTAAATTAGGCGCGTTCCCGCGCCGATCGTAGAGCGCATGCTCCGTCGGGAAACTTTTCCGACGTGCATTGCGGCAAATGACGTCGCAAGGACGTCATTTGCTTCAAAGTGAACGTGAATGGCGTCCAGCGCCATTCACGAATCACTTACGCAAACTACGTAAATTTGAAATTTCGCAACACGGGAACGAAGGGTATACGTGACATTGGCTGCCCCTGCTAATAGCAGGGGCAGCCTTACGCGAAAGACGCCGTATGGAAACAACGTAAACTGCGTACGCAGGGCTCGCGTAACGTTGTGAATCGGCATTAGTATGCAGTTTGCATACTATACGCTGAGCACAACGGGAACGCCACCTAGCGGCCATCGCAAGAATGCAGCCTAAGATATGCGGGCATAAGAGCCTTATGCCGCGCATATCTTAGGCTGCAGTCGGCGTAACGAGGTTCCTGAATCAGGAGCACTTGTTACGCCGGGGCAAGTAAGCAATTGCGCTGTGTAGCTATGGTTACACAGGCGCAATTGCTTCTTGAATCCGGGCCAATGGGTTTTTTCAAAATTTAAAAAAAATAAAAATATGCAGAGGTGATCAAATACCACCAAAAGAAATCCCTATTTGTGGGGGAAAAAAAGTACATAAATGTTATTTGTGTGTGCTGTATGGCAAAAAATGTCCTGGTCAGGAAGGGAGGTAAAACCTTTCCAGGGCTGAAGTGGTTAAAATAGCGCAGGTTTGGCTATAAAGAGGGGAAAATTCTTCCGGCGCTAAAGGGGTTAAATACACCTGTGTGCATGAACCTCAGGAAAATCGCTATTTGTGTGAAAAAAATATATGTACATTTTGTTTGCGTACAGAGTTGCTTGATACATGTATTTTTTTTTTTTTTTGTTTATAGCGCAAAAAATAAAAATCGCAGGTGAGGTGATCAAATGCCACCAAAAGAAAGCTCTATTTGTGCATACTTTTGGTGGTATTTATTTTTTTTTGCATCAATTTTTATTTACATTTTATTTACATCAATATTCTTGCATCAATTTTCTTGTTTTTTTTTTGGTGGTATTTTATCTATATAATTTTTTAATTACATTTTATTCACATGCATTTTTATTTACATTGATTTTTTTTCTTTCTTTTGGTGTTATTTTATTTACATCAATTTTTATTTACATAAATTTTCTTGCTTTCTTTTGGTGGTATTTTATTTACATATTTTTTTATTTACATTTTATTCACATATATTTTTATTTGCATCGATTTTTTTTCTTTCTTTTAGTGTTATTTTATTTACATACATTTTTATTTACATAAATTTACTTGCTTTCTTTTGGTGGTATTTTAATTACATAATTTTTTATTTTCATTTTATTCACATACATTTTTATTTACATCGATTTTTTTTTTTTTTTGGTGTTATTTTATTTACATCAATTTTTATTTACCTACATTTTCTTGCTTTCTTTTGGTGGTATTATTATTTACAATAATTTGTATTTACATTTTATTTACATACATTTTTTTTCGGGTACAGCGGCACATGACTGCGCAGTTACCAGTTAAATTAGCGCAGTGTTGAAATGGTCACGAAGGGGGTAAAACCTTCCCGGCGCTCATGCAGTTAAATACGTCCGTGCGCATGAGCCCCCCCCCCCAAAAGTGTGAATGTCAAGCAGATGCGGTTGGGGAAACAATAACAGGAGGCGACCGCGCCATAGTTGTACTGTACACACGTCTGTCCGAGGAATAAACCAACAGTGACCGGAACGCTACAACCGCAATGACTCGCCGCGTCCCCCACCGACATTCCTCACTGCTGGAAAAAACTCTCCACATAAATTTTGTTACAAAATGTTTCTTTTTTCCCATCCTGATTGTTTAAGTTTAAAACCTTTTTACCCTAAGAAAACGTGGCGTCTGTTTTCGCGTATTTACCGGAATAATAAACACAGCTGAAACTTTTGACTTTTTTTCTTTTTTTTTGCCGCCTTGGCGGTTGCAGGGCGTTCGTTTGTCACCTACTTATTCCGGAACCCCCCCGGCGCTCCGCAGTGATGACGGCATGCCGAGAATACTGGTGACCCGGCTGCGAGGGTTTTTAACGCCTGTAATGGTGAAGGATGAACAGCGCGTTTGATTTATGAGCGCAATATAGGTTTCTGTTCTGTACATCGTGTATAGACCCGCGCCGAGCTCAGACGCACATACGGAACGGGCACTTGCCTATATTACACGGGACATAAATTAAAACGGGGTGACACGCCGAAAGAGGAAGGAAGATAATTAGCGGGATGGGCGGCGAGGAGAAGTGGAGGTCAGAGTGTAGAGAAGGGAAGAAGAAGAAAATCGCTATGGAGGCTCGCCGCTTCGGAAATTTTCGTCCTATAGATACTAAACACTGCGCAAAAAACTGTTGGCGCTATATAAATCCTTTATTTTTATAAATCTTTAATAATAATGGGGTAGATTCAGGTACCTTTTGCGGCGGCGTATCTCCAGATACGCCGCGGTAATTTGAATTCCGCACCCGCGTAGCGTTACGCCGATTCACAAAGGCAGTTACGCTGAAAAAATAGGCTTCCTCCACCGACGTAACTTGATTGCGGCGGCGTAGAATTGTGTGCAATATAACTTTGGCCGATAGGGGCGCTTCCGTTGTTGTCGGTGTAGAATATGCTAATTTCTTAGATACGCCGATTCACAAACGTACGTGCGCCCGGCGTTCGTTTTTTACGTCGTTTGCGTTAAGGCTTTTTCGGCGTAAGGCTGCTCCTGCTATTAGGAGGCGCAGCCAATGTTAAGTATGGACGTCGTTCCCGCGTCGCGATTTGAAAATTTTACGTCGTTTGCGTAAGTCGTCCGTGAATGGTGCTGGACGTCGAAACCAATGACGTCCTTGCGACGTCATTTACCGCAATGCACGTTGGGAAATTTTAGGGATGGCGCATGCGCAGTACGTTCGGCGCGGGAACGCGCCTAATTTAAATGATCCACGCCCCCTACCGGATCATTTGAATTACGCGCGCTTACGCCGGCTCCTTTTACGCTACGCCGCCGCAACTTACGGAGCAAGTGCTTCGTGAATACAGCGCTTGCTCCTGTAATTTACGGCGGCGTAGCGTAAAGACGATATGCTGCGCTGCCGTATCAGTTGCGCGCCTTTACCTGAATCTACCCCAATAATAGTAAACCTGAGATGACGGTCTTTCCAGCCTCCGTACATATGAACTTAGAAGGCTGGAGGAGCTTCCAGCACAAGTGTATGGAGACCTCTGCAGGCAGACGAGGTTTTATCGGCTTATACGCTATCTAACCAAAAGTATTGGGACGCCTGCCTTAACACGCACATGAACTGTAATGGCATCCCAGTCCTAAGGCCTCGTACACACGACAGAGATTCTCGGCAGAATTCGCCGAGAAACTCGGTCAAAACCCGGATTCTGCCGAGAATCTCTGTCGTCTGTACAGTTTTGGCTCGATGGAGCCGCCGAGGAGCTCGACGAGAAAATAGAGAACATGTTCTCTATTTTCTCGTTGGCCGCGTTGTTCTATAGGAGAAGGCGGCCCGCCGAGCTCTTCGGCGGCTTCATCCCAAAACGAGACGAGGAACTCGACGTGCCAAGCACGTCGAGTTTCTCTGTCGTGTGTACGAGGCCTAATACTGACCTAGATCAAGCTCTGATCTAGTGATCCAGCCATTTTTCATATATAGTTAAACATATTATTAAGATATACTGTGCTGTATTATATATATATATATTAAAACACACTAAATTGTCAAAAGTATTGGGACACCTGCCTTTACACGCACATGAACTTTAATGGCATCCCAGTCCTAATACTAACCTGGATCAGGCTCTGATCTAGCCATTTTTTTTTTTATATAAAATTCTAAATATTATTAATATATACTTAGCTAGATTCAGGTAGGGGGATGTAGGTTTATGCAGGCGTAGCGTATCCTATTTACGCTACGCCTCCGCAACTTAGACGGGCAAGTGCATTATTCACAAAGCACTTGCTCCGTAAGTTGCGGCGGCGTAGCGTAAATCTGCCGGCGTAAGCACGCCGAATTCAAATTGTCAGGAGGTGGGCGTGTTTTATGCAAATAAAACATGACCCCACGTAAATTACGTTTCTCACGAACGGCGCATGCGCCGGCCGTGAACGTATCCCAGTGCGCATGCTCCTAAACACGTCGCAAATAGTCAATGCTTTCGACGTGAATGTAATTTACGCAAAGCCCGATTCGCGAACGACTTATGCAAACGACGTCAAATTTTCAAAATTTGACGCGGGAACGACGTCCATACTTAACATTGGCTATGCCTCATATAGCAGGAGTAACTTTACGCCGGAAAAAGCCTTACGCAAACGACGTAAAAAAATCCGCCGGGCGCACGTACGTTTCTGAATCGGCGTATCCAGCTCATTTGCATATTTTATGCTGAATTCAACGGCAGCGCCACCTAGCGGCCAGCGTAAATATGCACCCTAAGATACGCCGGCGTAAGAAACTTACGCCAGTCGGATCTTAGCCTAATTTTGGCGTATCTTGCTTTCTGAATACAGAAAGAAGATACGCCGGCGCAGCTTTGAATTTACGCGGCGTATCTATAGATACGCCGGCGTAAATTCTTGCTGAATCTAGTCCACTGTGTTGTGTAAAAAAAAAAATATATATATATATATGTATATATAACCACTTCCATACCAGGCACTTACGCACCTTCCTGCCCAAGCCAATTTTCAGCTTTCAGCGCTGTCGCACTTTGAAAGACAATTGCGCGGTCATGCTACACTGTACTTAAACAATTTTTTTATCATTTTGTTCCCACAAATAGAGTTTCTTTTGGTGGTATTTGATCACCTCTACGGTTTTTATTTTTTTGCGCAACAACTAAAAAAAAGACAGAAAATTTTGAAAAAAAATAGTTTTTATTTTTTTCTGTAATCTTTTTTTGTAAATAAGTAAGTTTTCTTCTTCAATTAAGGGCACTGATATGGTGGCACTGATGGGCACCGATGAGGCAGGACTGATGGGCACTGATAGGCGGCGCTGGTATGCGGCACTGATGGGCACTCATAGGTGGCACTGAAGGGTACTTATAGGTGGCACAGATGGGCACTGATAGGTTGGCACTGATGGACACTGAGGGGTGGCACTGATGGCATTGCTGGGCATCACTTATTTACTAATTTTTGACAGTGCCCATGTTGCCAATCAGTGCCCATTTGTGGGCACTGATTGGCATCTATTGTGCTTTTTTTTACATGTGGATGGCCATGGGGGATGTACCTGGCCATCCACATGTCGCCCCCTTCCCTGGTGGTCCTGGCAGCTTCCTTGGTGGTCCAGTGTGGGCATCCGAGGGGGGGCTGCGCTGATAAACAATCAGCGCGGAGCCGCCGATCGGCTCTCCTCTACTCGCGTCTGTCAGAAGCGAGTGAGGAAGAGCCTATCAACGGCTCTTCCTGTTTACATCGTGATCAGCCGTGATTGGACACGGCTGATCACGTGGTAAAGAGCCTCCGCCGGAGGCTCTTTACCGCGATCGGAGATGCAAGGTGTCAGACTGACACCCCACATCACCAATCGCTGCACGCCCCCACGGGCACGCCGGCATGTTATCCTGCAGGACGTCAATAGACATCCAGTCAGGATTACACAACCACTTCCCGAACGTCAATATGCTATTGACCGGGCGGGAAGTGGATATATATACATATACACACACTAAATTGTCAAAAGTATTGGGACACCCGCCTTTACATGCACATGAACTTTAATGACACCCCAGTCTTAATTCACATATCCTTTAAATGTTGTACCTGTTGTCAGCCTAGGCTCAGATGATGTCATCAGTGTGCTGCGGGCAAACGCTTCTCGCGATCACTCATCCTGTACAGGCCCGGACTGGCCATAGGGCATATGAGGCATATGCCCGGTGGGCCACGGCTACCCTCGACGGGCCGCATTGTCACGTCTCCCTCCAGTGTAACATGCAGGGGGTCCAGAACTGTTAGGGGGGTGTCTGTGTAACAAACTGTGGGGTGCTGTGTAATGTAAAGGGGTCCAAGGTGCTGTGTACTGTAAAGGGGTCCAGAGGTGCAGGGGGCTGTGTAATGTAAAAGGGTCCAGAGGTGCAGGGGGCTGTGTAATGTAAAGAGGTCCAGAGTTGCAGGGTGCTGTGTAATGTAAAAGGGTGCAGGGTGCTGTGTAATGTAAAAGGGTGCAGGGGGCTGTGTAATGTAAAAGGGTCCAGAGGTGCAGGGGGCTGTGTAATGTAAAAGGGTCCAGAGGTGCAGGGTGCTGTGTAATGTAAAGGGGTCCAGAGGTGCAGGGTGCTGTGTAATGTAAAGGGGTCCAGAGGTGCAGGGTGCTATGTAATGTAAAAGGGTCCAGAGGTGCAGGGGGCTGTGTAATGTAAAGGGGTCCAGAGGTGCGGTGCTATGTAATGTAAAGGGGCCCAGAGGTGCAGGGTGCTGTGTAATGTAAAGGGGCCCAGAGGTGTAGGGTGCTGTGTAATGTAAAGAGGTCCAGAGGTGCAGGGTGCTGTGTAATGTAAAGGGGTCCAGAGGTGCAGGGTGCTGTGTAATGTAAAGGGGTCCAGAGGTGCAGGGTGCTATGTAATGTAAAAGGGTCCAGAGGTGCAGGGGGCTGTGTAATGTAAAGGGGTCCAGAGGTGCAGGGTGCTGTGTAATGTAAAGGGGTCCAGAGGTGCAGGGTGCTATGTAATGTAAAAGGGTCCAGAGGTGCAGGGGGCTGTGTAATGTAAAGGGGTCCAGAGGTGCGGTGCTATGTAATGTAAAGGGGCCCAGAGGTGCAGGGTGCTGTGTAATGTAAAGGGGCCCAGAGGTGCAGGGTGCTGTGTAATGTAAAAGGATCCAGAGGTCCAGGGTGCTGTGTAATGTAAAGGGGTGCAGGGGGCTGTGTAATTTAAAAGGGTCCAGAGGTGCAGGGTGCTGTGTAATGTAAAAGGATCCAGAGGTCCAGGGTGCTGTGTAATGTAAAGGGGTGCAGGGGGCTGTGTAATTTAAAAGGGTCCAGAGGTGCAGGGGGCTGTGTAATGTAAAAGGGTCCAGAGGTGCAGGGGGCTGTGTAATGTAAAAGGGTCCAGAGCGCGGTGCAATGTAATGTAAAGGGGTCCAGGGTGGTGTGTAATGTAAAGGGGTCCAGAGGTGCAGTGCTATGTAATGTAAAGGGGTCCAGGGTGCTATGTAATGTAAAGGGGTTCAGGGGTGCAGGGTACTGTGTAATGTAAAGGGGTCCAGAGGTGCAGGGGGCTGTGTAATGTAAAAGGGTCCAGAGGTGCTGGGGGCTGTGTAATGTGGGGATCTCTGTGAGAGGTAATAAATCCCTGGAAGTGTTACCCCGACACATTACTGAGACCTTAAAATGTAATCGATGTCGGGCACTTTGAAGTGTCAGCTCCTTTGGCGCAGGGAGTGACGGTTCCGTGTTTTCTTTAAAATGCTGTAAAGTTATTTCTATATAAAGTAGAAGATAAATAAAGAGGAAATAACATC
Source organism: Rana temporaria (assembly GCF_905171775.1). Classification (NCBI taxonomy): domain Eukaryota; kingdom Metazoa; phylum Chordata; class Amphibia; order Anura; family Ranidae; genus Rana; species Rana temporaria. The sequence continues at coordinate 15,843,629 of NC_053493.1, forward strand.
ATAAAAAGTCTGTGTGGTCGAATGTTATGAGACGGATTCCATCGACATTCGTCCCCATAGTGTGCCTGGAGGGTCTCCTTCCTTAGAAGGTGATATTCGGGTCACTTGAGGTCACACATGACGGGGATATGAAATGGAGAATAAAAAAAAAAAATTCGATCCAATTTTTTATTTGTGTGTGAAAGTTGGCCCATCCCCCGCAGGATACCCCCCCGGGGGCTGTAGGAGATTTCCTTGTTTGTTCGACTTCCCGAACTTCCCGATCCTCTGCGTTCTCCAGACTTCCCGATTCTCTGCGTTCTCCAGACTTCCCGATCCTCTGCGTTCTCCAGACTTCCCGATCCTCTGCGCTCTCCAGACTTCCCGATCCTCTGCGTTCTCCAGACTTCCCGATCCTCTGCGTTCTCCAGACTCCCCGATCCTCTGCGCTCTCCAGACTTCCCGATCCTCTGCGCTCTCCAGACTTCCCGATCCTCTGCGTTCTCCAGACTTCCCGATCCTCTGCGTTCTCCAGACTTCCCGATCCTCTGCGCTCTCCAGACTTCCCGATCCTCTGCGTTCTCCAGACTCCCCGATCCTCTGCGTTCTCCAGACTTCCCGATCCTCTGCGCTCTCCAGACTTCCCGATCCTCTGCGTTCTCCAGACTTCCCGATCCTCTGCGCTCTCCAGACTTCCCGATCCTCTGCGTTCTCCAGACTTCCCGATCCTCTGCGTTCTCCAGACTTCCCGATCCTCTGCGTTCTCCAGACTTCCCGATCCTCTGCGTTCTCCAGACTTCCCGATCCTCAGCCCCCCCCCCACAGTTTGTTACACCAACACCCCTCTAACAGTACTGGACCCTCTGCATGTTACACAGACCTCCCTACAGTGCAGACCCCGTCCCTACAATACAGACCCCCTCCCTACAGTACAGACCCCCTCCTTACAGTGCAGACCCCCCTCCCTACAGTACAGACCCCCTCCCTATAGTGCAGACCCCCTCCCTACAGTACAAACCCCCTCCCTACAGTACAGACCCCTTTCCTACAGTACAGACCCCTTTCCTACAGTACAGACCCCTTTCCTACAGTACAGACCTCCTCCCTACAGTACAGACCCCCCTACATTACAGACCCCCCCTACATTACAGACCCCCCTACATTACAGACCCCCCTACATTACAGACCCACTCTACAATACAGACCCCCCTACACTGCAGAGATGTGACCCGCGGGCCGCCGTGGCCCACCAGGTATATGTCCAGTCTGCCCTATGGCCAGTCCGGGCCTGGAAAAGTATGACAGTTTTGTTTCTCATAGTGCAACTTTGATGCGACTTTAGGCACTCAAGTAGCATCAAAGTTGTATCAGAGTAATGCAGGAACTTTTATGTGTCCAAAGTCACACGTTAGGGTCAAGTGTTGAAGTTAAAGTGATTGTAAAGTGTCGTCTGGTATTTTTTGAGAAAAAAAACAAAAAAACAAGTTGTACACCTCCTCTATGTAATAATTTTGCACAGAGCACCCCTGATCCTCCTCTTCTCAGATCCCTCTTCTGTGATCCTGGCCCCTCCCTCCTGTTCAGTGCCCCCCACAGCAAGCAGCCGGTTCGCCCCCCCCACCCCCTCTCTCTCCTGACTGGCTAACTGACTTTGACAGCAGCGGGAGCCAATGGCGCCGCTGCTGTGTGTCAGCCAATTAGGAGGAGAGTCCCAGATGGCCAAGGCACTCGTGTACATCGATGGAGAGAGAGGGACTCGGGTAAGTATTGGGGGGGGGGTGCTGCATAGAATGCTTTAAAATAAAAAAAACCTTCTGATTTTGCAACCGTTTTTATGTTAGGGTTAAGGGCTAGGATTAGGGTTACAGTTAAATGTTAGAGTTTAGGGTTAAGGGCTAGAGTTAGAGATAAGGGTTATGGTCAAATGTTAGAGTTAAGGGCTAGGATTAGGATTAAGGGTTAAATGTAAGGGTTAGGGTTAGAGTTAAGGGTTATGGTTAAATGTTAGAGTTAATGGCTAGGATTATGGTTAAGGGTTAGGGTTAAACGTTATGGTTAGATGTTAGGGTTAAGGGCTAGGGTTAGAGTTAAGGGTAAGAGTTAGAGTTAAGGGTTAAGATTACATGTTAGGGTTAGCATTAAGGGTTAAGATTACATGTTAGGGTTAGGCGCAAGGGTTAGAGTTTAGGGTTAAGGGCTAGAGTTAGAATTAAGACTTAGGGTTAAGGGCTAGGGTTAAGAGTTAAATGTTAGGGTTAAATATTAGGGTTAAGGGTTAGATTTTAGGGTTAAGGGTTAAATGTTAGGGTTAGAGTTAAGGGTTAGGATGAAATGTTACGGTTAAGCATTAGGGTTAGCGTTTAGGGTTAAGAGCTAAGGTTAGAGTTAAGGGTTAGGGTTATAAATTAGGGTTAAGGGCTAAGGTTAGAGTTAAGGGTTAAGATTAAATGTTAAGGTTAGACGCTAGGTTATTAGGGTTAATGGTAATTGTTAGGGGTAGAACTCTACCCTTAGCCCTTAACTACAACATGCGACTTGGGACACATAAGTAATTGCATCAATTACTTTGATGCAACTTGAGTGCCAGTGAGTGTAAAGTCGCACTTCATGAACAGAACTGTCATTCTTTCCTATTAGCCTAAAATAAACCACAAAATGTGTGTTTAAAAACGCAAAACACACTCATTTCTCTGGATCACCCGCTTCTTCAGGACTTCTCTGGCCTCATATGAATATCAAAAGATTTGTTGACAGTAAAGCTGTAAAATAAATAACCATCACATTATAAACTTCATTAATACAAAATGGGATATAACTCAATTTATTAACTACATTGCTAACCCTTGCCGCATTCAAGGGATAGAAACAAAACATTGAAAATAATAATAATTCTAGACATGTGCAATTCGTTTTAGTTCTAAATTCATTTTATTCATGAATTTATTAATTCATTAATTCGGAAATATCCAAATTTCTGAATTTCCAAATTTTTCCCAATATTCGGAAATTTTAGAAATCCAAAAATAAGAATGAAAATCCAAAAATTCAAAAGAACGAAAAGCCAAAACAAACTAAAAATAACTTAACCACTTGCTTACTGGGCACATAAACCCCCTTCGTGCCCAGGTCGAAATTTCAGCTTCCGGCACTGTGTCGCTTTAACTGACATTTGCGCGGTCGTGCGACGTGGCTCCCAAACAAAATTGACGTCCTTTTTCCCCACAAATAGAGCTTTCTTTTGGTGGTATTTGATCACCTCTGCGGTTTTTATTTTTTGCGCTATAAACAAAAAAAGAGCGACAATTTAAAAAATATATATATATTTTTTACTTGTTGCTATAATAAATATCTAATTTTTTTTTAAAAAAAAACAATTTTTTTTCTCAGTTAAGGCCGATACGTATTTTTCTGCGTATTTTTGTAAAAAAAAAAAAAATCGCAATAAGCGACTGGTTTGCGCAAATGTTATAGCGCCTACAAAATAGGGGACAGAATTATGATTTTTTTTTATGATTTTTTTTTTTACTAGTAATGGCGGCGATCTGCGATTTTTATTGGGACTGCGATATTGCGGCGGACATATCGGACACTTTTGACACAAATTTGGGACCATTCACATTTATACAGCGATCAGTGCTATAAAAATGCACTAATTACTGTATAAATGTGACTGGCAGGGAAGGGGTTAACACTGGGGGTGAGGAAGGGGTTAAATGTATTCCCTGGGTGTGTTCTAACTGTGTGGGGGGAGGGTGGTGACTGGGGGAGGTGACTGATGCTGTGTCCCTATGTACAAGGGACACAGATCGGTCTCCTCTCTCCCTGACAGGACGTGGAGCTCTGTGTTTACACACAGAGCTCCACGTCCTGCTGTGTCACCGCCGATCGCGTGTACCCGGCGGACATCGCGGCTGCCAGGTACAAGCATCGGCTCTTCAGCGATGCGCCGGGACAGTGTTTACCCGCTGCGCGCCACCCAGGGGCGCGCGCAGGTAATGCTTTTAAAAAGACGTCCAAAGACGTCCACTTGGCACTTGAGAGCCGCGCTGTTGACGTCTGAAGTGGTTAACTATTGCTAACTATTAAATTATAGGTATTGTAATTTCCTTTCAAATTTGACTCTTAGTGAACGTAACAAATACAAATTTATCCGAAGTTACGAATTAGCCAAAATAACGAATGCCGCATCTAAATGAATGGAACGGAACAAAATAATAATAATAATTAATAACAAGAATGATAATAATAAAAACGTATTATTATTTATTATTATTTTGTTCCTTTTCATTTGATTAGATACGGCATTCGTTATTTTGGATAATTCGTAACTTCGGATAAATTTGTATTTGTTACGTTCACTAAGAGACAAATTTGAAAGGAAATTCCAATACCTATAATTTATTAGTTAGTTATTATTTAGAATTTTCATTCTTTCAGACTTTTGTATTTTCCATTCTTATTTTTGTATTTTCAATTTACGAATTTATGAATTTTTGAATTTCCAAATTTTCGAATTTCGAATTATCAAATTTCCAATTTATGAATTATCGAATTTACGAATTTCGGAATTTTTAGATTTCCAAATTCTTGAATTTACGAATTTTCGAATTCACGAAAACAAACCAATTTTTTTGGCGGTGCACATGTCAAATCACTTTCCAAACCCTGATGTATACGTAATCTGCAAAACACGTAAATAACGGTGCTCAGCGTGAACATCTGTTTACTTTTGTTTGTAATGGCGTGTACTTATATAAGCCATTTGGTAGATTTTTATACTTTTGTAAAATTATATAAATATATTATATTTACTACTTATAAAATTGCAATAACTTTTTAAGAATTGAGTATTGTTATATGAGTCACTATTAGAGGCATATCTAAAGTCCCATACACTTTTAGATTATTTGTGTTGTTGAATTATCTATTAGCCTAAAGCTACACCACTTGACCTCCAGGCCAAAAAAAAATAAAAAAATTATTTACAGTGGAACCTCGGATTGCGAGTAACGCGGTTAACACGCGTTTTGCAATAAGAGCACTCTGTTTTAAAATATCCTAACTCGGTTTGCGAGTGTTGTCTCGCAAAACAAGTACGATTCAGGCCAAAGTGGTGTGTAGTACCGCTTTTGGCCTGAGGTGGGGAGCGCCGGAGCCGAACGGCGGCGATCGCAGCCGATTGGCGCCGTTCGGAAATGCACGCAAAGGAGTCTTTGCCGAGGTCAACCGAACTGTCCTCGGGCCTTTCCTGCCGTTTCCGAGGCTCTCCGACGCCCCGCTTCTGGCCGCATGCGGTATTGCATGCCATTGAAGTCAATGCGGAAAAAATTATTTTCGTTTCCATTGGCTTCAATGGGGAAACTCGCTTTGATATGCGAGTACTTTGGATTCCGAACATTCTCCTGGAACGGATTATGCTCGTAATCCGAGGTTCCACTGTATTTTATTTAATAAAATATATATTTGTACACTGTCCCCTTAAAAAAATATATTTTATCACTTTTATTGCTATCACAAGGAATGTAAACATGGATTGTGATAACAATAAAGCATGACAGGTCTTCTTTAGGGTGACGTATAAGATCCCCACATCTCTCCTCTACCCTTGAAAGCATTAGATCAAAAAAAAGGTATGAACAGTGGCGGCTGGTGCTCAAAATTTTTTGTGGGGGGCGCAAACAAACGAAAAAAAAAAAAAACAATTGCAGCCACTGTGCCCATCAAATGCAGCCACTGTGCCTATCAAATGCAGCCACTGTGCCTATCAAATGCAGCCACTGTGCCCATCAAATGCAGCCACTGGGCCCATCAAACGCAGCCACTGTGCCATCAATGAGAGGAGGGGAAAAACTAGGGGCACGTTTTTAACCACTTAAGGACCTTAGGTGTTTTTCAGATTTGGTGTTTACGAGACTAAAACAGTTTTTTCTGCTAGAAAATTACTTAAAACCCCCAAACATTATATATATTTTTTTTTCTAACACCCTAGAGAATAAAATAGTGGTCATTGCAATACTTTTTGTCACACCGTATTTGCGCAGCGGTCTTTTTTGGAAAAAAATCACTTTTTTTAATTAAAAAATAAGACAACAATAAATTTGGCCCAATTTTTTTATATATTGTGAAAGATAATGTTACGCCGAGTAAAATGATACCCAACATGTCACGCTTAAGAATTGCGCCCGCTCGTGGCATGGCGTCAAACTTTTACCCTTAAAAATCTCGATAGGCGACGTTTAAAAAATTCTATAGGTTGCATTTTTTGAGATACAGAGTAGGTCTAGAGCTAGAATTATTGCTCTCGCTCTAACGATCGCGGTGATACCTCACTTGTGTGATTTGAACACTGTTTTCATATGCAGGCGCTACTCGCGTATGCGTTCGCTTCTCCGCGCGAGCTCGTCGGGACGGGGCGCTTTAAATTTTTTTTTTTTTTTTCTTATTTCTTTTTATTTTCTTTATTACTTTTTATACTGAAAAAAAAAATGTATCACTTTTATTCCTATTATAAGGAATGTAAACATCCCTTGTAATAGAAAAAAGCATGACAGGTCCTCTTAAATATGAGATCTGGGGTCAAAAAGACGTCACATCTCATATTTAGACTAAAATGCAAGAAAAAAAAAAATTTAAACAAAAGACGCTTTAAGACGCTGGGCGGGACTGACGTTTTGACGTCACTTCCGCCCAGCAGAGCTATGGGGACGGGTGAAGAACATTTTTCCCTCACTCGCATCCCCAGTCACTTGCCGAACAGTCCCGATTGCCTCCGCCGCTACCGACGGCAACGGTAAGCGGCAGAGGGCGCGGGAGAGCGGCGGGAGGCCCTCTCCCGCCACCGATAACGGCGATCTCGCGGCGAATCCGCCGCGAAGACCGCCGTTATCGTGTACAGGACCCTTAGCACTAAAGATGGATACCTCGGTTGTGGCAGCAGCTGCTGCCGTTACCGAGATATCCATCTTTAAAATGCCGACGTATATGTACATGAGCGGGTCTGGAAGTGGTTAATGGACTTTTCAGGCACAATATGTTGGTAAGAATACAGTCGTACAAAGAGGAATTCTCTAAAATTAAATTTAATTGAACATGAAAATACAGTTCATATATTAAAAACTAGACGTTCCAACAGGGAACTGACTAACAAACTAGCTAGACGTTGCAACAGGCCTCCAAAACGTGACAGGAAATGGTCAGATAATAATCAAAACAAAAGTGGTATGGCGTTTCCAAAAATGATATGAAATACAAGCTATAAAAAGAAGGTTAGATAATTAGAATATCCTGTGTGAGTAGAGGAGGTTCGGACGTGAAGATATCCGAAAGATGGAGCTTGCAATTGGATGACTCGACCGGTTTCGCGCGTCTAACAGCGCTTCTTCCCAGAGTTTCTTAGATATAGTTTGCTACAAAACGAAACATAGACATTGGAAACACAGACATAGGAAAACATTTGGATGTCAAGCAGAACATTAATACAATATAAAAATTAATAGGCGTGTGAAAGGGGCCAATCATTGTCTCAAATAGGGATGAGCCGAACATACCCGGGTTCGGTTCGCACCAGAACGTTCCAACAGACCGCAGACCGCGGGTTCGCACGAACATTTAGAACATTTAGAACCCCATTGAAGTCTATGGGACTCGAACGTTCAAATTCAAAAACGCTCATTTTAACCACTTCCACACAAAATAGTTTTTATTTTTTTCTGTAATTTTTTTGTAAATAAGTAAGTTTTCTCTTTCAATTACGGGCACTGATATGGTGGCACTGATGGGCACAGATGAGATGGCACTGATGGACATCGACGAGGTAGTACTGACGGGCACAGATGAGGTGGCACTGATTGGCGGCGCTGGTATGCGGCACTGATGGGCACACATAGGCGGCACTGATGGGCACACATAGGCGGCACTGATGGGCACTCATGGGCGGCACTGATGGGCACTCATGGGCGGCACTGATGGGCACTGTGGGGTGGCACTTATGGGTGGCACAGATGGGCACTGTGGGGTGGCACTGATGGACACTGTGGGGTGGCACTGATGGACACTGTGGGGCGGCACTGATGGACACTGTGGGGCGGCACTGATTTACTTGTTGCCAGTCAGTGCCCATTTGTGGGCACTGATTGGCATCTTTTTTTTTTGCATCTTTTTTTTTTTTTCCCAGACTTTTTTTTTAGACTTTTTTTTTTTTGGGGCTTTTTTTTTGCCCCATTTTTTGTTTGTTTTGCCCTTCCCTGGTGGGCATCCCTGGTGGTCCATGTGGCGATCCGAGGGGGGGCTGCGTTGATAAACAATCAGCGCGAACCCCCCCTGTCAGGAGAGCCGCCGATCGGCTCTCCTCTACTCGCGTCTGTCAGACGCGAGTGAGGAAGAGCCATCAACGGCTCTTCCTGTTTACATTGTGATCAGGCTGACACCCCGCAACAACGATCGCCGCGATGCGCGCCCCCGGGGGCGCGCAGCGGCTCAGAATCCTGAGGACGTCATATGACGTCCAGTCAGGATTCTACAACCACTTTGCCGACGTCAATCTGTCATTGGCGGGCGGCAAGTGGTTAAAGACCAATATTCAATTTAATGTTGGAAAACGTCTTTCAGAACCCGGGTCTTGCCCCAGGGAACATGTATCAATGGAACGGCCGTTTTTCCGGAGCAGCGATTTTAATGATGCTTAAAGTGAAAAAAAAAATGAAAAATTCCTTCAAATATCACACCTGCTGTGTGTCTCTAGTAGTGGCAAGTGTTTATAAATGTCCCTGCACAACATGAAATTATTATAAGAACAAAGTAATTTAATACTGCTTGCGCACGTGCTGTGTGGCAACAATATCTCGATTATTTTAGGGGTGGTGGGGGGGGGGGGGGGGCCATTATTTTTTTGTGAAAGCAAAATTGTAGAAAAAAGGGCACCCCTCAAACATACTGTAATTGGAGCGCAACAAAGAGCCACGTGCAAAGTATTGCATCAAAAATTGTTATTAGGCGCACAACACAACACTGCAACCCCTCCCAATATCTGTAATTGGAGCGCAACAAGGAGCCACGTGCAAAGTATTGCATCAAAAATTGTTATCAGGCGCCCCTGTACGGCAGTGCCCGAGTGCCTAAATGGTCAGTCCGCCCCTGGGTACGTTGCTTTGCGCAGCCATGCCATGCCATTCTGCCAATGTATATCTACTGGCGGCGATCGGCAAGCGGTTAAAAACCGAAATGTCTGTATCCATATTGCGGTCTCGAAGGGGTTAAAGCCAGTTCCAGAAAATAACGTATTTTTCACCTCATTGTATATCTGTATTGCCCAATTAGTGTGACAAATGAAATGGCGCACTCAGCCCTTCCTATGGATGTGTATGTATCTGCGGGTGTGCGTTTCATCTACTTGTAGGAGCGTTCTAGGGATAATTAAATGTGTGGCAGGGAAAGAATAATTATCTTCAACTATTCTACCATGAGCTTTCCAAGATTACATTGCTGTGGCGGATCAATAGATCGATTTATCAATAGCTCTTAGAGAGCACTAACCGCCTGCAGATGGACCGCGCCAATCATCGTGACGGCTTCTTGATGGAATACATTTATGGAGGACGAGACTAAAAAGTATGTCGGCCGGGAGTCACGCTGTGATGGAGCTTATTAAAGGGACAGATAGCTCAAAACTTCTCTTTCGCTTCGTGTTGGGTTATATAATTAGAGAGAAAAAAAGACACAAGTCCATTCAGTTCAGCCGGTAATGAATACCGTATTTATTGGTGTATAAGGCCTCGTACACACCATCACTTTATGTGATGAAAAAAAATTACATTTTAAAAACGTCAATTAAAATGACTGTCTGTGGGGGAAAACGTTGTTTTATGTCTTGTGAAAAACGAAAAAAAAAAATTGAAGCATGCTTCAATTTTTTGTGTCGTTTTTCAAAACTTCATTTTTTGTGTAGCAAAAAACGACGTTTAAAACAACGTTTTTACACCCCCGCATTCCCAGAAGCTAGTTATGAAGCGAGCTTCAATGGAAAAACGTGGTGAACGTAACCTCGCTTTGCTAAAGCATTGTGAGAAAACGATGGTGTATAGGCAACGTCGTTTTTGAAAATTGAAGTTTCAAAAACGTAGTTTTTTACTTCACAGAAAATTTCGTGTTTTTCCATTACATAAAGTGATGGTGTGTACGCGGCATAACACGCACCTTCATTTTAGAAGTTTCAGGATTTTTAATTTTTAAATAAAGAATTTTGAAGAAAAGTAAGGGTAAGTGCCCATCAATGCAGCCTTATCAGTGCCCTTCTGCCGCCCCGCCATTGGCCATCATTGCAGCCTGATCAGTGCACATATGCAGTCTTGCTCATCATTGCAGTATGACCAGTGCCCATCTGCAGCCTTGCCAATCATTGCAGCACAATCAGTGCCCATCTGCAGCCTTGCCCATCATTGCAGCACGATCAGTGTCCATCTGCAGCCTTGCCCATCATTGCAGCATGATCAGTGCCCATCTGCAGTCTTGCCCATCATTGCAGCATGATTAGTGCCCATCTGCAGCCTTGCCCATCATTGCAGCACGATCAGTGTCCATCTGCAGCCTTGCCCATCATTGCAGCACGATCAGTGTCCATCTGCAGCCTTGCCCATCATTGCAGCACGATCAGTGTCCATCTACAGCCTTGCCCATCATTGCAGCATGATCAGTGTCCATCTGCAGCCTTGCCCATCATTGCAGCACGATCAGTGTCCATCTACAGCCTTGCCCATCATTGCAGCATGATCAGTGTCCATTTGCAGCCTTGCCCATCATTGCAGCACGATCAGTGTTTATCTGCAGCCTTGCCCATCATTGCAGCATGATTAGTGCCCATCTGCAGCCTTGCCCATCATTGCAGCACGATCAGTGTCTATCTGCAGCCTTGCCCATCATTGCAGCATGATTAGTGCCCATCTGCAGCCTTATCCATCACTGTAGCCTGATCAGTGCCCATCTCCAGCCTTGCCTATCATTGGAGCATGATCAATGCCTGTAACAGGATGACCCGTGACACCCAGAGACTTTTGAGGGATGGGGGATACTCCTGTGCCAGCGGCCCTAAGAACTCTTGGGTCTAAGTTCACCCTGTGCCCCTTTTGGGCATAGGGTGGCTAAGAATTCATAATTCATGTATTACATGAGATGGGACATTAATAATAATTCATGGTTGCAGGATGTCTTGAGATATCACAAGTTGTTGGCTATTCAATGTGGGGACACATTCTTTTGAAAGGTGTTAATTGCATCTACTCCTAGACATTTCATTGTCCATTGTGTAAAGGTGTTAATCCAGGTCTGCTCCCAGACCTCTAATTATGTATGCTAAATACTGTTTTGTGTGTGGAATGGAACTTGTCAACCTGTCTGTCGGAGACAGAACGTCTGCCTAACGATGTGGATTGAAGGGAACTCATTGTGTGATGATATTTGGTGTGAATTCTATGGATAATAGATGTGACTTGTCAAGCTATATGCGGAGCCAGGCTGTCTGGATAATGCATTCTGTTACAATTAGTGATTAGCTCAAAGAATGTGATTGAAGCCCCCCAAGGTGTGATGTGTGGGTGGGGAGTTGATTGTTCCTTTAATGCCTTGTACTGTATATAAGACTGAAAGTTAGCATTAAAAGTTGTCTTCATTTTGGAACAAGTACAGAGCTGCGTGTCTCGTCTTGATTCTGGGGAAAATGGGATGGATCGGGTCCTGTTGGTTGGAGTGTCGATAAGCTGTCTTGGATGGGATGGAAGGTCGTAAACAGTGGTGACCGTTACAGTGCTCATCTGCAGCCTTGCCCATCATTGCAGCCTAATTAGTACCCATCTCCAGCCTTGCCCATCATTGGAGCATAATCAGTGCCCAACTGCAGCCTTGCCCATTATTGCAGCATGGTCAGTAACCATCTCCAGCCTTGCCCATCATTGCAGCATGATCAGTGCCCATCTGCAGCCTTGCCCATTATGGCGGCATGATCAGTGCCCATCTGCAGCCTTGCCCATTATTGCAGCATGATCAGTAAGCATCTCCAGCCTTGCCCATCATTCCAGCATGATCAGTGCCCATCTGCAGCCTTGCCCATCATTGCAGCATGATCAGTGCCCATCTGCAGCCTTGCCCATCATTGCAGCCTAATTAGTGCCAATCTGCAGCCTTGCCCATCATTGCAGCCTGATTAGTACCCATCTTCAGCCTTGCCCATCATTGGAGCATAATCAGTGCCCATCTGCAGCCTTGCCCATCATTGCAGCATGATCAGTGCCCATCTGCAGCCTTGCCAATCATTGCAGCATGATCAGTGCCCATCTGCAGCCTAATCAGTGCGGCTCCTATGATGGACATAACACTGGTCCAATGGCAGGGCGTCAATGCTAGGAGGCAGGACTGGGTGTGACTGTGAGCCGAGTACACAGGAGATCGTGGCTCTGTCTATTTCGGCAGCGATCGTTCTCTCCTCCCCCCTCCGAGGCAGCCCTATATCGGCGTATAACACGCACACACAATTGTCCACTGATTATAAGGGAGAAAAGGTGCGTGTTATACGCCGATAAATAAGCGGGTAAATTAATAAATAGATCGGAAACCTACATATACACAATCCCATACCCCCAGCTGATCCAGAAGAAGGAAAAGAAAAAAAATGTGCAAAGAATGGTCCAATTTGCTCCAGATATGGTTGAATAGATATTAGCAAGATATTAGCACTACCCCCCTAGGAGCCGCTGATTAGGATGGGTCCTCTGGTCTTTGCTTCAACCTTTTCCAAGAACCTCAGCCCCTCTGACACACCAGATTGAGTGACCAAACATACAAGATAAGAGAAATCACTGAAAGTAGTACTTAGTACCAGCGGCGGTCGGTTCATATAGGGAGCAGGGGCGCCCCCCTCTAATAACCGTGCACCAGCCCCTAGTCTTCATGAGGGGCGCTGGAAGAATGGATTTCTACAGATTTTTTTTTTTTAGGCACATGATTAGAGCCTGAGGCTGTAATTGGCTTTAAAAAGCTTGCGATCGGGGTGCCGAGCCCACCAACTTGTGACATTAGTGAATCAATATTCACTATTGTCTTCCTGCTTCTCCTCCTGGCCAATCAAGACAGGAAGTGGGTCCTGAGACCGGTTTAGCCTTGAGGAGAAGCGACTGGATTGGCCAGGGGGGGAGAAACCCGGAAAGGGAGGAAGAAACAGAAGCCGCCCGCGAACTGAATAGGGTAAGTGCGGGAGGGCAAGCAGGCGGTTGAGCAAGCGGGTGATGGGGGTGGGTTTGTTTGCCGCCCCCCACAAAAATTAGCACCAGCCGCCACTGCTTAGTACCCAATAGTAGTGCTATAACAAAGAAAACAGGCACCACACCAGGTAGTAGACATGTGCACTCCGTTTCGTTCCAAATTAGTTTTTTGTCAATATTCGGCATATTCGTTAATTCGGAAACATTCAAATTAACCACTTAAGGACCGCCTCCTGCACATATACGTCGGCAGAATGGCATGGCTGGGCACAAGCACGTACAGGTACGTCCTCTTTAAGTGCCCAGCCGTGGGTCGCGGGCGCTCGCCCGCGGTGCACGCCCGCCACCCGGTCCGAAGCTCCGTGACCGCGGGACCCGCAGACCCGATCGCCGCTGGAGTCCCGCAATCGGTCCTCGGAGCTGAAGAACGGGGAGAGGTGTGTTCTTCACTGTGGTGCCGTCATTGATCGTGTGTTCCCTGATATAGGTAAACACAATCAATGGCGTCACACCTACAGCCACACCCCCCTACAGTTAGAAACACAGATGAGGTCACACTTAACCCCTTCCGTGCCCCATTGTGGTTAACTCCCAAACTGCAATTGGCATTTTCACAGTAAACAATGCATTTTTAATGCATTTTTTGCTGTGAAAATGACAATGGTCCCAAAAATGTGTCAACATTGTCCGATGGTGGCATGCGACCTCGCAAGTGACATTCCAAATCTGGTGACAGGCACTGTGGCAAGTGACATTCCACCTCTGCTGGCAGGCGACGTGACAAGTGACAATCTGCATCCAAAGCACAGGTGTCGTGGCAAGTGTCATTCCACATCTAGTGGCAGGCGATGTGGCAAGTGACAATCTGCATCTAGTGGCAGGTGATGTGGCAAGTGACACACTCGGGGGCCCCCCTGATTCTGCATTATGGTGAGTTGGACTATTTCATGTATATTACAATGTAATAATAGAAATAATGCGCTCCAATCAACCTGACACCATAATAACCATGGTGCCGTGATTATTGAAGCGCTAACATTGCCTGTGAAAAATCACATACCCTGCCCCCCAACGTGCGCCACACAACCCCCTGGCCTTGACGAAGTTTCCTTCCACACAGCCGGTGCCAGTAAGGTTGGGGAATGCCAATATAACTGATGTTATTTCTAATGAAGCGAAGCTTTGCCAATGTGTATCATTTTTTGTGTTTTTTATACACTTGATTTGTATCCTTCTATACCCAATGTTTATCAATTCAGAAAAAAAAGAAAGAATAAAAAGTCAAAGTGCCGTAATGGGAAAAGTAATGACTTTGGCAATCTTTATATTTATTAGAGTTTCTTCCATGAATTGTTCCATCTTGTTTCAGTAACAAGTTTCTGGCTCGTATATAAACTCCGCGCCCGCCATGATTCTTCCCGCAATCCCCTGGCTGCCATTTTTTTTCTTGTGAAACATTGGAAGAAGCAGCTGCACAAGGCGCCTTTGATGAATTAATCTGAAGCATTTTGAGGCATTAAAACTGTCAGCATCTGGTGCAGGGACCTCCATTAACATCTCCTGGATGGATCACACACAGCATTAGCAATATGAGCAATCTGCAGCATGCTAACCGCTGGAAGACTACAAATCCCAGCAAGTCCTCCTAGCTAAAAATTGGGTCTACTTGGTTCTTTGTGGTGTGCTAAAGGGGAGCTCCAGTCAAAGGACCCCTCCACTGCCACATTTGGCACTTTTCGGGGGGGGGGGGGGGGGGGGGGAGGCAGGGTCTAGTCTCAGAAGGGGCACTGCCATATCAGGGCAATGGCAGTGTTGGCGCCTCAATCATCCTGGCACCATGATTGTTATGGTGTCAGGATGATTGTAGCGCATTATTTTTTATTATTACATTGTAATATAAAATGAAATGGTTCAACTCACCATAATGCAGAATCCGTAGGAGCCCCGAGTGTGTCACTTGCCACGTCGCCTGCCACCAGATGCAGATTGTCACTTGCCACGTCACTTGCCACACAATGCAGATTGTCACTTTCCTGCTAAGGTGGGGATTGATGTCATCTCTCTGCTTCCCGCCTGCAAACCCACTGATTGGCCCACTGCACACTCAACTTCTGACTGGCCCGCCCATTCACCCACTGAGCCACCCGCCCGCTCACTTACCTGCCGAGCTGCACGCTCACTCACCTGCCTGCCAGGCGGTAAGAGATGATGTCATCTCTCTGCTTCCCCGCCCGCCGGCCCCCTGATTGGCCTGCTGCCCGCTCACCTGCCGACTGGCCTGCCCGCTCACCCACTGAGTCTCCCGCCCACTCACCCGCCCACCGAGCTGCCCGCTCACTCACCCGCCCGCCAAGCTGCCCGCTCACTTACCTGCTGACTGGCTTGCCGCTCACCCACAACTATTGTACCCTGATGTGATGTTCCCTGTACGCTGATGTGCTTTGCTCTGTACCGTGCCCTGATGTCCACTGTACCCTGATGTGTTGTGCCCTGGGCTGGTCTGGATGAAGTCCAGGGCCACATTTTTGTCCCAGTCCAGCCCTGTTTGCCAAGCTTCATTAAAACTTCAAAAAAGATTCAACGAAGGATCAAAAACGCATCAAAAAAAGGCATGTTGAAGCGATAGACGCTTTAATGCGTGGTAATCTTGAAGCAAGTGTATATGAGCCCTGAGGGGTACATACTACTACCCCTGGTAAAAGAAAAAAATGTATAGCTAGATTCAGTAAGACTTAGGCCGGCGTATCAGTAGATACGCCGACCTAACTCGGAATCTGCGCCGACCTAAGTTTAAGTGTATTCTCAAACTGAGATACACTTAAACCTATCTAAGATACGACGGCTTGCGCCGTCCTATCTTAGGGTGCAATATTTAGGCTGGCCGCTAGGTGGCGCTTCCATTGCGGTCGGCGTAGATTATGTAAATCACTAGATACGCCTATTCACGAACGTACGCCCGGCCGACGCAGTACAGATATGCCGTTTACGTAACGCATTACCAGGCCTAAAGTTATTCCATCAAATAGCTGAAAAGTAATGTTAAGTATGGCCGCCGTTCCCGTGTCGAAATTTGAAAATTTTATGTCGTTTGCATAAGTCGTCTGTGAATAGGGTTTTACGTCATTTACGTCCATGTCGAAACCAATAAGCCTGTGCGGCGTACTTTTCCGCCATGCACACTGGTATATGTGGGCGGACGGCGCATGCGCCGTTCCAAAAAAACGTTAATCACGTCAGGTCAACACAAATTAACATAGAACACGCCCCCTCAGCCTATCTTAAATTAGGTGCCCTTACGCCCGCTCGCTTTAGGCTACGCCGCCGTAACTTAGCAGGCAAGTACTTTGTGAATCATGTACTTGCCTCGCTAACTTACGGCGGCGTAGTGTAAACACGATACACTACGCCGCCGCAAAGTTAGGGCGGGCTATGTGAATCTAGCCCTTAATATCAATACCAAATTTGTCAAATGTGCCCACAAACCGCACCCAAGCCCATCACAATTTTGGATTATTTTTTTCCGGACGGGTATATTTGGGCAGGAGGTGGGTCACAGATCAGCCCTCAGACATGCGATTCTTCTCCAGTAGCGTCTGACACCACCTCAATCTCTTGGGCGGGACGCAGAGACACTGGCCCAGATTCTCGTATCTCGGAGTAAAACTGCGGCGGCGTAACGTATGTCATTTACGTTACGCCGCCGCAAGTTTTACAGGCAAGTGCTTTATTCACAAAAAACTTGCCTGTAAAGTTGCAGCGGCGTAGCGTAAATCCCCCGGCGCAAGCCCGCCTAATTCAAATGATCCGGGTAGGGGGCGTGGATCATTTAAATTAGGCGCATTGCATGCGCCGTCCCTAAAATTTCCCGACGTGCATTGCGCTAAATGACGTCGCAAGGACGTCATTGCTTTCGACGTGAACATAAATGGCGTCCAGCCCCATTCACGGACGACTTACGCGAACAACGTAAATTTTTAAATTTCGACGCGGGAACGACGGCCATACTTAACATTGGTTGCCCCTCATATAGCAGGGGCAACTTTACGCGTCGCAAATCTAACGTAAACGTCGTATCTTCACTGCGTCGACCGCGCGTACGTTCGGGAATTCGCGTATTTTGCTAATTTGCATACTCGATCGGGAAAACGACGGAGGCGACACCTAGCAGCGAAAAAAAAAATTGCATGTAAGATCCGACAGCGTAAGAGCCTTACGCCTGTCGGATCTAATGGTTATCTATGCGTAACTGATTCTAAGAATCAGGCGCATAGATACGACGGCCCAGATTAGGACTTACGACGGCGCACATTGCGTTGTCCAATCGCACAATCTCTCGTTTGACATGAAGCAATCTATCATCAGAGCGCCTGTTTATGGAGAAGTGATTGTGGTTGACATTGTTTTATTACAGAACGCCGTCTGTCAGACTTTCCTTGTCACTGACAATTGCGGCATCACGGCGCCGATCCAATGACGATCCCCGGATCCCATCCTATATGTATGCGGAGGACTCTCTCCCGCCTGCCAAGGTGGAATATTAATAACGTGGGGACGGTAAACTCATAAATATATGGATTTAATGCTGGAAAGCACTGAGGATAGAAAACGTATTAAAATAACAGAGAAAGCGACTTTATTACAGCCGTGACTTTAATAACTACGCAAAGCTGAACTTCAGGCAGATAAAACAAAACATTGCCAATTAATGGCGCTATGCATCCATTAAAAAATGACAACAGGTGTAAGTACTTAGATATATTAGTCTCCAGCAATTGAGACAATCAGGCTCTGCTAGAGTGCACATGTGCTGACAGGAGGAGAGTGCAAAGTGAGTAGAAGGATGGCCTCCTTTGTGTGCTGCTGCTCGTTGTCTATTTAGCAGGCTGGGGGTATGTTCTGGACCAAGCTTTGCGGCTGCCACAGTGGAGGTTGAGAAACTGAATCTTGATAAACTGCCGGCACTTTGGTAAAGTCCACAAGCAGATAGTCTTTATTTAAGAAGAACAAAAGAATGCGGTCAACGCGTTTCACCTGTTAGATCTTAGCCTGCCATGACTAAGGTCTAATGGAGGAAACACATTGGTCCCTTGTGTGGATTTTATGCAGTGACATCCCTTAGGTTGGTGTCACCCGGTGCGGTAAAACATGGTGTCACCCTCCCCCGGCACTGAGCAGGCTAGTGCATTGGTGAGGGTCTTCCCCTATTACTGTCCTCAGTGACCCAATTCCTGTCCTTAGTTCCCCCAATAATGTCCTCAGTCCCCCAATAATGTCTTTAGGCCTCTATTACTGTCATCAGCCGCCCCCCCAATAATGTCCTTAGTCCCCCAATAATGTAATCAGCCCCCCCCAATAATGTCCTCAGTCCCCCCCAATAATGTCCTCAGCCCCCCCCAATAATGTCCTCAGTCCCCCAATAATGTCCTCAGTCCCCCCCCCAGTAATGTCCTCAGTCCCCCCCCAATAATGTCCTCAAGCCTCTATTACTGTCCTCAGTCCCCCCAATAATGTCTTCAGTGACCCTATTACTTTCCTTAGCCCCCCAGTGCCCCTTTACTGTCCTATGGGACCACCCATCATCTCATTACTGTCCTTAGCTCCCCCCTTACAGCACCCTATTACTATCCTCAGCCCCCCCAACAATGTCCTCAGTCTCCCCCATTACTGTCCTCAGTCACCCCATTAATGTCCTCAGTGACCCTTTACTGTCCTAAGGTCCCCCCAGCGTCCCATTACTGTCCTCAGCCCCCCCCCCAACAGCACCCCATTACTGTCCTCAGCCCCCCCCAACAGCACCCCATTACTGTCCTCAGCCCCCCCCAACAGCACCCCATTACTGTCCTTAGGACCCTATTACTATCCTCAGCCCACAACAATGTCCTCAGTCTCCCCCATTACTGTCCTCAGTCGCCCCCATTAAAGTCCTCAGTGACCCTATTACTGTCCTAAGCCCCCCCCAGTTCCCCTTTACTGTTCTCAGGTCCCCCTCAGCGTCCCATTGCTGTCCTTAGCTCCCCCTCACAGCACCCCATTACTGTCCTCAGCCCCCCCCCCCCCCACAGCACCCCCATTACTGTCCTCGGGTTCCCCCCAGTGCCCCATTACTGTCCTCAGCTCCCTCCCTCACAGCACCCCATTACTGTCCTCAGCCCCCCCCCCCAAGCACCTCATTACTGTTCTCAGGTTCCTTCCACCGCCCTATTACTGTCCTTAGTCACCCCCATTAATGTCCTCAGTGACCCTATTACTGTCCTCAGCCCCCCCCCAGTGCCCCATTACTGTCCTCAGCACCCCCAAGCACCCAATTACTGTCCTCAGCCCCCCCCCGCACCCCATCACTCTCCTCAGTTCCACCCCCACAGCACCCCATCACTGTCCTTAGGACCCTATTACTGTCCTCAGCCCCCTCAACAATGTCCTCAGTCTCCCCCATTACTGTCTTCAGTCGCCACCATTAATTAGCTCCCCCCTCACAGCCCCCATTACTGTCCTCAGCCCCCCCCCCACAGCAACCCCATTACTGTCCTTGGGTTCCCCCCAGTGCCCCATTACTGTCCTCAGTTCCCTCCCTCACAGCACCCCATTACTGTTCTCAGCCCCCCCCCACAGCACCCAATTACTGTCCTCGGATTCCCCCCAGTGCCCCATTACTGTCCTCAGGTTCCTTCCACCGCCCCATTACTGTCCTCAGTCACCCCCATTAATGTCCTCAGCCCCCCAGTTCCCCTTTCCTGTCCTCAGGACCCCCCCCAGTGCCCCATTACTGTCTTCAGTTCCCCCCTCATAGCACCCCATTACTGTCCTCAGCCCCCCAAGCACCCCATTACTGTCTTTAGCCCCCCCAGCACCCCATGACTCTCCTCAGTTCCCTCCTCACAGCACCCCATTACTGTCCTCAGCCCCCCAAGCACCCCATTACTGTCCTCAGCCCATCAAGCAACCCATTACTGTCCTCATGCCCCCCAGCACCCCATCATCAGTTCACCCATCACAGTACACTATTACTGTCCTCAGCCCCCCCCCCCTCCCCACATCGCTGCCTTATCGCTCCTCCTCCTGTCTTACCTTGGATAGCCAGTCAAGAGGGCTGGAGACACAGTGGCCCGGATTCACATACAGCGGCGCATATATATGCCGCCGTAGCTTATCTCCTTTACGCTACGCCGATGCAGCGCAGAGAGGCAAGCACTGTATTCACAAAGCCAGTGCTGCCAAAACTGCGCTGGGTTTCCTAGGCGTAAGCCGGCGTATGTGGAAGTGGGCGTGAGCCATGAAAATGAGGCGTGACCCCATGCAAATGATGGGCTGAGCGCCAAACAGATATGAATCGACAACTGCGCATGCGCCGTCCCGACAATCACGTCGGAACTACTCCCTATAGATACGCCGGATCACTGCCTACGGCGTGAACGTAACCTACGCCTAGTCATATTCACGTCCTACGTAAACTACATCAAATATGTCGGCTTGTGTTCCCTTTGCATGGATGCTGCTGAGTTACACCTCCTTTATGGGGCATAACTTTGCGCCGGACGTAAGTTTTTTCGGCGTATCTCCCTCATTTGCATATGTGAATGGAAAATCAATAGGAGCGCCATATACGTCCAGCGTAAATATGCGCCCACTCTACGCCGGCGTAGGCAAGTTACGTCGGTCAGATGAAGCCTATTTTCAGGCGTATCTTGGTTTCTGAGTCAGGCGCACAGATACGACGGCGCATATTTGCACTTACGCGGCGTATCTCTAGATACGTCAGCGCAAGTGCTTTGTGAATCCGGGCCAGTGGGTCTAGACAGACAACTGGAAGCTGATGATTGGTTGCTAGGACTGACCTGCATCCAAACAACCAATCACTAGCTGTTAACTCAGGCAACCCCGCCCTCTATTTTGAGCTGTCCTGCCTCCCCCAGATGGCTCCTGATGGAGAATAACTGTGCTGTAGTGGCTTGAATGACATTTGAGTGCGTTCCGCACCCCCCGTACCCCCATAGCAACGCCACTGATTTGATGCTTTGTTCTGCCACCTACAGAGGGGAACAGCGGCACTGTCAGAGGACCGTCAGAGGCACCGTTGGACTGCACCTACCTACTTCAGGCACCCGATTCCCAATGTTAGGACACCGTTGGCTGGAAGGTTATAGTGGTGACAATAAAAACCTGCGGCTGCAGGCATTATCCTGGTATAACCACTTGAAGTCCAGCGACATAAAGGTACCTCACTGGTCAGCAAGTGATCATCCAAGATAAGGACTCCAGGGACCCGAAGCAGCTAGAAGAACTGGGTGTGGAAGGACAGTGCTGGACCCCAGGCACTGGTAAGCACCTGATTTTTCAAAGTCACCATCGACAGTATTGGTAGCTTCTTGCTTTTATTTTATTTTTTTAACTAAAGTTCTTCTTTAACCACTAGGGGTCCGCGCTATAGCCGAATGACGGCTACAGCGCGGACCTCAAATGCCGTGAGGCCGTCAATAGACGTCCTCCCTTTTGCACGCTCCCCGCGCGCCCCCTGCAGGCCACGCGCTGTGATCACTGAGTCACTGAGACTAAGGTGATCACAGATCCGAGTAAGGGGCCGTCCCGGCCTCTTACCACATGATCAGCTGTCAGCCAATGACACCTGATCATGTGATGTAAACAAAGCGTGAGAGCTGATAGCGTGAGGGGGAAAAAAAGTCGATCACTGGCTCTTGTGTAAGGGACATCGGCCCCCAGTGGAAGAGGCAAATCCGCCTCATTTGTGCCCACCAGTACCGCCTGCCAGTGCCCACTAGTGCAATAAATGCCTCCTCTCCATCCTGCCGTAAGATGATAAGAGGATGGGGGGGGGGGGTTGTGGTAACAAAAGTGTAATCTCTTCTCTTCTCTCTCCTGTCACGAGTTGCTAAAGTCAGACGAAAAAAACAAACGGGGGGAGGGGGGGCATTCCCCTGCCGCAAGTTTCTAAAGGTGGGGGGGTCAAACGGAAAAATTTGAATTTTTTTTTTAAAAGAACGGGGGGGGGGGGGGGGGGGGAGTGGCTGGGCCCCTGGGGACCATCGGGCCCCTTACAGGTGTAATGCCTGTACCCCCCTGATGGCGGCCCGGGGTACAGTTTCGCATGACCGCGCAATTGTCATTCAATGTGTGACAGCGCTGAAATCTGGAAATTGTCCTGGGCAGAAAGGGATGTTTGAGTGCCCAGCAGGGGCAGACTGACAATTTATGGGGCCCCCGGGCAATAGGAGATTATGGGGCCCCCGGGCAATAGGAGATTATGGGGCCCCCGGGGCAATAGGAGATTATGGGGCCCCAGGCGATAGGAGATTATGGGGCCCCCGGGCAATAGGAGATTATGGGGCCCCCGGGCAATAGGAGATTATGGGGCCCCGGGGCAATAGGAGATTATGGGGCCACACAGTATACACACAGACATGCATACAGTATGCATACACAGTAAACACACACAGAATACACATATACACAGGGCCGGACTGGCCAACCGGGATACCGGGAAAATTCCCGGTAGGCCGCCTGCTTTTGCCTGCTGTCACTGCCTGTCAGTCAACTATAATCAGCGGCGGGCCGCAGCCGCGATCGCCGCGGCCGCCGCTGTTTTAAATTGCAGAGGTGACGGCTGCACTGAGTTTCCTGGGGCTGCTTTTTCATACCTGCAGACTGCGGTAGTTAAAAGCAGCCACGGGCCGGCAGGTTGCGGCCGCCATACTCGCCGCCTCACGAATCCCTTCTTGAACTAGTCCTGACGTTTTTTTTCTCCTGCTCGGCTCCTCCCCGTAGACACATGATCAGTGATGCTGCTCACTGATTAGCTAGGTAAGAACTTACCTAGCTAATCAGTGAGCAGCATCACTGATCATGTGTCTACGGGGAGGAGCTGAGCAGGAGAAAAAAAACTTTTAGGACTAGTTCTTCTATCGTCCCGTGCGGCGCCAACAGCGCCTAGTACAATGTCTCTGCAGTGTCTGCCCGGTCACGAGTGAGGGGAGAAGTGAACGGCGTCGCCACCCTGCCTTGGAGCACAAGGTGAAGAAATTCATTTTAATGCAATAAAAACGATTCTCTCTCCTACCATATCTGCACCCCCCCCCCCGGACCCCCCTCCTTCTCTCTCTGTCACCTAGCTTTGCTGCCCCTGCAATAAGATTAAATTTGTATAATAATCTCAGAGAGAGGGGGGGGGGGGTGCAATGCCTCATGAGAGAGATTATTATACAGGTTTAGGTTACAATTTGCACCCCCCCCCTCCTCTCTGTCACCTTGCTGCCCCTGCAAATTGTAATTAAAAAAAAAAACGCCCAAAAAATTCCCACCTGTCCTCCTGCGGCTGCCTCCCGCACTATAGCCCCGGCGGTACGGCACTTTACCTGAAAAATTTGGTTACTTAAACTGGAGGTTCCCCCCCAAAAAAATTCTAACACTACATTGAGAAGACTGATTACACTGCGGTTATGCTGTTTTTTTTTTTTTTTTTCTCGTACATACCTCGTTATCGCCGTTACATCCCTCGGCTCCCGGGTATGATTCTTGTGGGGCTGGGCGTTCCTAGTTGATTGACGTTCCTCCGACCGACGCATACTTGACGTCACGACTTTCCGAAAGAAGCCGAACGTTGCTGCGCAGGCGCCGTATAGAGCTGACTCTATACGGCGCCTGCGCAATGACGTTTGGGTTCTGTTGGAAAGTCGTGACGCGCAGTATGCACCGGTCAGAGGAACGTCAATCAACTAGGTCCAGCAAGAATCGTACCCGGAAGCCGAGGGATGAAACGGCGATAACGAGGTATGTACGAGAAAAAAAAAAAAAACAGCATAACCGCAGTGTAATCAGTCTTCTCAATGTAGTGTTAGAATTTTTTTGGGGGGGGGGGGGGGACCTCCACTTTAACTGTTGGCAGTATGGAGGAGTGTGACAGGCACCTCCCATGCTCATTTACGAGTGTGACCGGCCACTCAGCCAGATTGTCATTTGTTTGACTGGAGGAGGCTCCACCTAAAGCGTCAGTATTTTAGCAGCGCTTTACTGTCATTTTTGCGGCACTTTTCAGTCGCTAGCGGGGCGCC
Organism: Rana temporaria; assembly: GCF_905171775.1. Taxonomy (NCBI): domain Eukaryota; kingdom Metazoa; phylum Chordata; class Amphibia; order Anura; family Ranidae; genus Rana; species Rana temporaria. The sequence goes on from NC_053493.1 coordinate 15,867,912, forward strand.
TCATAGACTTTGAGTGTCCTGCCAGCACAATGCTAGCGGCCCAAAAGGATAAAAAAAACGTCCGCAAAGCGCCGCTGCAGCAGCGCTTTGCTGGCGGTTCAGCACCGCTGCCCATTGATTTCAATGGGCAGGGGCGCTTTAGAAGCAGTGTATACACCGTTCCTTCAGGGCCTCAAAGATGCGGCTAGCAGGTCTTTTTTGAGCATCCTGCCAGCGCACCTCTCCAGTGTGAAAGCTTTCGCATTGGAGTGAGAAGAGAGGCTCTTTCAGGGCATTTTGCAGGCGCTATTTTGTAGCGCCTGCAAAGCACCTCAGTGTGAAAGTAGTCAACACTGAGGCACTTTGCAGGCGCTATAACGCAAAAAATAGCGTCTGCAGAGCGCCCTGAAAGAGTGGTTCCACTCACTGCAGTGTGAAAGCCCAAGTGCTTTCACACTGGAGCGGTGCGCTGGCAGGACATTAAAACATTTCCTGCAAGCAGCATCTTTGAGGCGCAATAGGAGCGGCTCCTAAAGCGCCCCTGCCCATTGGAATCAAAGTGACACTTTGCGGCCATTAAAAGCACCCCGCTAGCGACTGAAAAGTGCCGCTAAAAATAGCGGCGCTTTACTGCCGATGCCCCCACCGCCCCAGTGTGAAAGAGGCCTTAAAGTCATCATCATGTGTGATTGTGCGTGTGTGCTAAGCAGACAGGGCCGCTGGTGATCCTACTCCCTCTCTCCCCCTGTACAGTGTCAGAGGCACTGGCGCAGCATTGGCAGAGGACTGTATCCATTACAAGGAAACACCCCCTGCACTGCTGCGTGTCCCTGACCATGCTGATATTGCTGAATTTATGGGTGCTGATATTGCTGAATTTATGGGTGCTGGTAAGGCCATATTTATGGGTGCTGATATTACTGCAAGCTTGGGTGTTTTTTTTTTTTTTGTTATGGTTATCTGAAAGATGGGTTTCAAATGTTTTGACAGGGGCGCAGTTTCAGTAGAAACGCCTCTGCTCTCGCCGTTGCACCCTTTCTCTCTCGCCGTTGCACCCTCTCTCTCTCACCATTGCAGCCCGGCCCCTCTCTGGCTCTCTCATGGATTTCTCGCTTTTTTTTGGGCTGGTATATTAATTCTGTGGGGCTGGTATGAAATTATTTCCAGGGCTGGTTTTCATTCCCAGTCCGGCCCTGCATATACACACACTGAAAGGGTACTGGAGAAGCGGGGCAGCTATAATCTTGGGAGTTTTAGACCAAAAGGATGTCGGTAAGGGACATTTTAGGGACAGATGTAAAAAGAAAACACAGATTTTTACATACTGTTCCTGGTTTTACTGAGGCCGGCCCCCTAGTGACATGGGGCCAGGGCCGCCATCAGGAATTATGGGGCCCCTTACACAGCTTCAGGCATGGGTCCCTCCTGGAACAGAAACAGAAACAGAGAACCGGGGGGGGGGGGGGGGGGTTTTGCTGCCGCCTGAAATTGAGAAGTGGGGGGGCTGCCACGAATTGAGAAGCGGAGGTATCCCTTAACAAAAAAAGAAGAAATAAAGAAAACTATATATAAAAAAAGGGGGCCCTGGGGACCTCTGGGCCGTTTATTAATATATATATATATATATATATTTTTTTTTTTTTTTTGGTTAAAAAGGGGGCCCTTTAATAAAAAACAAAATAAAAAAAAATATATATAAAAAAAAAACATTTATAAAATATATATATATATATATATATATATATATATATATATATATATATATATATATATATATATATATAAACAAATATATAAAAAAAAATGTTTTTATAAATTTGTTTTTTTTTATAAAAAATTTTTTTTTTTTTTATAAAAAAATAAATAAAAAATTATAAAAAAAAGGGGGGTTGTCACCCGGGGCACTGGGGACCTCTGGGCCCTTTAATAAAAAAAAAGAAACCTCTGGGGCCTTAAATAAAAAATAAATAAAAACAAATATATAAAAAAAATAAACATTTATAAAAAAATATATATATAAAAAAAAATAAAAAAAAATATAAAAAAAAGTTTTTTTTTTATAAAAAAAAAGGGGGGTTGTCACCTGGGGGGCCTGGGGATCTTTGGGCCCCCGGAGACCTCCGGACCCCTAAAAAAATTGGCCCTTTAATAGAAAATAAAATAAAAATATATTAAAAAAAATATAGATTTTTTATAAAAAATAAATAAAAAGAAGGGGGGGTTGCCATCTGGGGCCCTGTGGGCCTCCGAGCCCCTGGGAACCTCCGGACCCCTAAAAAAAAATATATATATATATATATATATATATATTTATACAGTATATATATATATTTTTTTAAAGGGGGTTGCCACCCAGGCCCCTTACAGGTGTACTGCCTGTACCCCACTGATGGCGGCCCTGCATGGGGCCCTCGGGCAGTGCTAGAGTTCCCGAATGGTCAGTGCCCAGTAAGGAAGTGGTTAAATCCAGTAATCCATTGTAAAATAAAAGAAAAAGCAAAACTTTTTCTCTTCCATGATTTTGGTGTTTGCAGGTTATGTGAGGTCTGGCACAACAGGTCCAAGTTAAAAGTTTAAAAGAAAACATTAAGGACGCTTAGTGCTAACCTTCTAATAACGTCACCGCTAAAAAAAAAAAAATATCAGCCCTTTCAGCGCCGTTTTTCAGCACATTAGTGAGTAACAAACATTCATGATTGTCAAAGTTAAACCCTTAATGACGATATTTAGGGGAGAGAACATAGCGGGAACTCTCCGGTAAATGAACAACCTGCTCATATATGTGGCTTTGCCCGTTCTATAAGAGATGATTAATAGAGGAAGGTGTGGGGTCCGTCCCCTCCCCCTCTGTGTAAGACGTTCTCATCAGTACTTGTTCTGCCTCAATCCAAATTAAAGGAATGAATCACATTAGCAAATGAGAAATAATGCGGCAGATTGTTGATGCAGAAAGTAACTGATTGCTCAGGAAGGAGTCTTTGTCCCTGTTGGGGAGAATTGGCGCACAATTTATATGGGATTTAATGTATTCCACTCTGGATTAACTGCGGGTCAATAGCTGGATTCAGGTAGGGCGACCTAATTTTGACACGGTCGTAGCGTATCGTATTTACGCTACGCCGCCGTAAGTCAGAGAGGCAAGTGCTGTATTCACAAAGCACTTGCCTCCTAAGTTACGGCGGCGTAGCGTAAATGGGCCGGCCTAAGCGCGCCTAATTTAAATGAGGAACAGAGGGGCGTGTTTTATGTTAATGACTAGTGACCCGACGTGATTGACGTTTTTAACGAACGGCCTTTTCCCCTGTCCGTGGACATATCCCAGCGTGCATTGCTCCAAAGTACGCCGCAAGGACGTATTGGTTTCGACGTGAACGTAAATTACGTCCAGCCCCATTCACGTACGACTTACGCAAACAACGTAAAAATTAAAAAAATTCGACGCGGGAACGACGTCCATACTTAACATTGGCTAGGCCAGCTTTTTGTTCGACTAACTTTACACTGGAAAAAGCCATACGTAAACGACGTAAAAAAATGCGCCGGGCGCACGTACGTTTCTGAATCGGCGTATCTAGCTCATTTGCATATTCTACCCCGAAATCAACGGAAGCGCCACCTAGCGGCCAGCGTAAATATGCACCCTAAGATACGACGGCGTAGATTCAGAGTTACGACGGCGTAACTACTGATACGCCGGCGTAAACGTCTCTGAATCTAGCTACTAGTGTTCTGAGGATATACAGCTGTGCTCATAAGTTTACATACCGATACATACAGATTTCAGAATTTAGAATCTTCGGATTTTCTGACTTTCGAATTTATGAATTTTCGAATGACATTTTTTTTGAATTTACAAATTTTTGAATTTACAAATTTTTGAATTTACAATTTTTTTAATTTACAAATATTTTAATTTACTAATTTACGAATGTTTTAATTTTTTAATTTACGAATTCTTGAATTTTCAAATTTACGAATTCTTGAATTTTCGAATTAACGAATTTTCGAATTTACACATTTTTGAATTTACTCATTTACGAATTTACAAAATTTTTAATTTATGAATTTTCGAATTTACGAATTTTCAAATTTACGAATTCTTGAATTTTCAAATTTACGAATTCTTGAATTTTCTAATTTACGAATTCTTGAATTTTCGAACTTACGAATTTTCGAATTCACGAATTTACAAATTTTTGAATTTACGAATTTACGAATTGTTTAATTTTCAAATTTACGAATTCTTGAATTTTCAAATTTACGAATTCTTGAATTTTCTAATTTACGAATTCTTGAATTTTCGAACTTACGAATTTTCGAATTCACGAATTTACACATTTTTGAATTTACTAATTTACGAATTTATGAATTGTTTAATGTTCTAATTTACGAATTCTTGAATTTTCAAATTTACGAATTATTGAATTTTCAAACTTAAGAATTTTCGAATTCACGAGTTTACAAATTTTCGAATTTACAAATTTTTGAATTTTTCGAATTTATGAATTTTCGAATTCGTAATGAATTTACACATTTTCGAATTTGCGACCTTTCCAATTTTCGAGTTTTACGAATTTTCAAATTTTCAAATATTTGAATTTACAAATATTTGGAAAAATGCATTAAACGGGTTCTCATTAATTTGGATAATTCCGAATTAATGAATTTGTTGAAATTCGTTAAAAAACTAATTTGGAAACAAAATAAATTACACATGTCTACCTACAAACTGCATGTCACTTGTTAGCATCTGAGCACCAGGGCCATCTTTAATATTGATTGGACCCTGGGCAAAAATTGTATTGCACCCAAGCCCCCCCCAGTCCACTTATCAACTATTTTCAGACAGCACAGGTTCAAGAGGTGATCAAATACCACCAAAAGAAAGCTCTATTTGTGGGGAAAAAATACGCCAATTTTGTTTGGGAGCCACGTCGCACGACCGCGCAATTGTCAGTTAAAGCGACGCAGTGCCGAATCGCAAAAATTGGCCCGGTCATTTAGCAACAAAATGGTCCGGGGCTTAAGTGGTTAATTTGCGTCTTTTCTATCTGCATAGAGATCAAATTTAAGCCTTACACACGGTTGTTTTTTGTGATGAAAAAAAACGACATTTTTAAAAAACGTCATTTAAAATGACCGTGTGTGGGGGAAAACTTTGTATTATGTCTTCTGAAAAACGACAAAAAAAAAATTCGAACATGCTTAAATTTTTTATGTCGTTTTTCAAAACGTTGTTTTTTTGTGTCATAAAAAATGACCGTGTGTGGGCTAAAACGATGTTTAAAATGACGTTTTTAAACCCGCGCATGCTCAGAAGCAAGTTATGACGCAAGCTTGAATGGAACAGAGTGCTGCCATACGTGCTGAACGTAACCGCGCTGTGCTAGAGCATTTTGAAAAAACAATGGTGTGTAGGCAACGTCGGTTTTTAAAATGAAGTTTGAAAAACATTGTTTTTTTCCAGGAGAAAAAACAACGTTTTTTTACAAGACAAAAAACTACCGTGCATTAAGCCGTGTACACACGATCGGTTTGCCCATCGGTGAACAAAAAAATAGAACGGGCCAGATTCAGGTACATCGGCGCATCTTTGTGCCGGCGTAGCGCATCTCATATGCGCTACGCCGACGTAACATTGAGAGGCAAGCTGAGTCTTCACAAAGCACTTGCTCCCATATTTACGCCAGCATAGCGTAAATGGGCCGGCGCAAGCCCGCCTAATTCAAAGTAGGCAGGTAGTGGGCGTGTTGTATTAAAATGAAGCGTGACCCCATGTAAATGAATGGCCTTACGAACGGCGCATGCGCGCGCATGCTCAAAATCACGTTGCATATACTCCCTAAGATACGACGGCTCAATGCGTACGACGTGAACGTAACTTACGCCCAGCCCCATTCACGTACGACTTACGTAAACGACGTAAAATACGGCGGCTGTTTCCAACGTTTCCGACATCCATACCTTAACATGACTTACCCCTGCTTTATGAGCGGTAAACTTACGCCGGACGTATGCCTTACATAAACCGCATTGATTACTGCGACGGGCGTAAGTACGTTCGTGAATCGGCGTATCTTGCTCATTTACATATTCGACGCGTAAATCAATGGAAGCGCCGCTAGCGGCCAAGATACGACGGTGTAGGAGACTTACGTTGGTCGTATCAAGCCAAAATTCAGGCGTATCTTGTTTCCTAAATCACGCGCATAGATACGACGGCGCATCCTAGAACTTACGCGGCGTATCAGAAGATACGTCGGCGTAAGAAGTACCTGAATCTGGCCCAACAGGTTTTACATTTTTCTTATGGATTAAAAAAAGTCGACGCATGCTCGGAAGCATTGAACTTTTTTTCGGCTCGTCGTCGTGTTGTACGTCACCGTGTTTTGGCAAGACTGATGAAAGTCAGCTTCATCGGATATCCAACTAAAAAATGCATCGGATTATGCTTTCGGCACACGGGTGGCTGGATTCTGCTGGATAGAGCATTCTCTATGCCTCATGTATGTTCTTATCAAGCTTCTTCTATCTGTGAGAACTTCAGACAAGGGGGCAGATTCAGGTACCGCTGCGCACTTCTTACGGAGGCGCAGCGTCCCATTTTTGCCCTGCGCCCCCGCAAATTATTTGCGCTACGCTTCATTCACGAAGCAGTAGCCACGTAATTTGCGTGGGCGCTCCTCAAAAATGCCCGGCGTAAGGGCGCGTAATTTAAATGATCCTGTAGGGGGCGTGGATCATTTAAATTAGGCGTGTTCCCGCGCCGAACGTAGTGCGCATGCTCCGTCGGGAAACTTTCCCGACGTGCATTGCGGCAAATGACGTCCAGCGCCATTCACGATTCACTTACGCAAACGACGTTAAATTTAAAATTTGCGACGCGGGAACGACGGGTATACGTAGCATTGGCTGCCCCTGCTGATAGCAGGGGCAGCCTTACGCAAAAACCGACGTACGCAAACGACGTAAACTGCGTACACAGGGTTGTGAATCGGCGTTAGTATGCAATTTGCATACTATACGCTGACCACAACGGGAACGCCACCTAGCGGCCTGCGTAAGAATGCAGCCTAAGATATGACGGCATAAGGAGCCTTATGCCAGTCATTTCTTAGGCTGCAGTCGGCGTATCGAGGTTCCTGAATCAGGAGCATTCGATACGCCGGGGCAAGTAAGCAATTGCGCTGCGTAACTATGGTTACGCAGACGCAATTCCTCTCTGAATCTGGGCCAAGGACTTCTCTTCAATCAACCCTTTCAGTGTCTCCTCTTGCCCTGGTTGATCACAATCCACATCTTCTGCTGTGGAAGTTGTGGTCGGCACTACAAATCGGCACTACAAACAGCCTTGCGAGAAAGACAAGAAAATGCCGTCAGACATCCGACGTGTTGCTCTGATCTGATTTTCAGGATGGGAAATGATGCATTAAATTTGCTATTATGGTCTTTGAAATGCAAGTGTGTTATAAGCTGTTCCTTCTCCATCTATCTCAATGAAACCATTCTAGCTGTCTCGTCCCATAGAGTTCTGATATCAGAAGACTCCAGTTTCCCCCAAGGTGAGCTGCGTATCCTAGATATAGCTCTTAGTCTCTGGAGGAACATGCATCCCAAATGCAAAACAAATATGAAAGCACAAAACCATAAAACAAAAAAAGGCAAAAACGGCTAATGACTTCCTCGGGGACGTGGTGCCTGGGCTGCTGACGGCACGTTCTTGCCCTGGTTCTGCCGTCCTCTGCCTCCGGAGAAGCTTTCGGATTTCCTAAGTCTTGGAATGCGAATGAACATTTATTGCTTGAAAATGTTTCCAAGCAGCACCGGGAGGATTGGGAGCCGACAGACGAGGGATGGGATCATCATCGGGTCAAGGACACCTTTGGAGACACGTGCTGAAAGGCAGAGACACAACCAGACAAGGAATTTCGCCTTCCTAAGCAAGAAAATAAAAAACATCCAATTGTAGCACCCTGGGCCCGGATTCAGATAGAGATACGACGGCGTATGTCCTGATACGCCGTCGTATCTCTGAGATCCGACGGTCGGATCTATGCGGCTGATTCATAGAATCAGTTCCGCATAGATCTCCCTAAGATCCGACAGGTGTAAGTGACTTACACCATCGGATCTTAGGCTGCAATTCCAGGCCGGCCGCTAGGTGGCGTTTCATTTTTTACACGCAACGAATATGCAAATGAGGATTTCCGCCGATTCAGAAATGAACGCCCGCCCGTCGCTTTTTTTTTACGTCGCTTGCATTCGGCTTTTTCCAGAGTATAGTTACCCCTGCTAAGTGTTTTCTGAATTAAGCACTTGCCTCAAAAACTTGCGCCGGCGGATCGTAAATCAGATAGGTTACGCGGATCTAAAGATCCGCTAACCTATCTGAATCCGGCCCTTGGTGTTTAGGCAGGGTTGCTAACAAATTTAGTTTACCAGGTAGTAGATGTCCTGGCTAATTGTTAGGAGATCGACTGACTTTGCCCCTAATTCTGGAATTGCTGCACTTTTCTCTTCTGTCAGTAGGTGGCGTTGTGGCTGGTAACATTGGATTGACAAGGCCATAGTAAGGACCGAATGGATGGGGTGTCTCAGCCAATAGGCAGAAGTTTCTTTAGTCCCTTGACCTGCTGAGAGGGCCTATTTATTTGTGTGGAGTCAGGTGATCAGCGGTTCTGTGCCACCTGGACGGCTGTCTGGGTAGACGTGTGTTATGTCGTCCCGTGCTGCTAGGCCAGAAGCCAGATGCCTATACCGAGGACACCTGGCTGCTAGGCCAGAAGCCAGATAACTATACCGAGTACACCTGGCTGCAAGGCCAGAAGCCAGATAACTATACCGAGGACACCTGGCTGCTAGGCCAGAAGCCAGGTAACTATACCGAGGACACCTGGCTGCTAGGCCAGAAGCCAGATAACTATACCGAGTACACCTGGCTGCAAGGCCAGAAGCCAGATAACTATACCGAGTACACCTGGCTGCAAGGCCAGAAGCCCGATAACTATACCAAGGACACCTGGCTGCTAGGCCAGAAGCCAGATAACTATACCGAGGACACCTGGCTTCTAGGCCAGAAGCCAGATGCCTATACCGAGGATACCTGGCTGCTAGGCCAGAAGCCAGATAACTATACCGAGGACACCTGGCTGCTAGGCCAGAAGCCAGATAACTATACCGAGGACACCCTGCTGATAGGCCAGAAGCCAGATGCCTATACAGAGGACACCAGGCTGCTAGGCCAGAAGCCAAATAACTATACCGAGGACACCTGGCTGCTAGGCCAGAAGCCAGATGCCTATTCTGAGGACACCAGGCTGCTAGGCCAGAAGCCAGATGCCTATACCGAGGACACCTGGCTGCTAGGCCAGAAGCCAGATGCCTATACTGAGGACACCTGGCTGCTAGGCTAGAAGACAGATATCTATACCGAGGACACCTGGCTGCTAGGCCAGAAGCCAGATAACTATACCGAGGACACCTGGCTGCTAGGCCAGAAGCCAGATGCCTATACAGAGGACACCTGGCTGCTAGGCCAGAAGCCAGATAACTATACCGAGGACACCTGGCTGCTAGGCCAGAAGCCAGATGCCTATACCGAGAACACCTGGTTGCTAGGCCAGAAGCCAGATGCCTATACCGAGGACACCAGGCTGCTAGGCCAGAAGCCAGATGCCTATACCGAGGACACCAGGCTGCTAGGCCAGAAGCCAGATGCCTATACCGAGGACACCTGGCTGCTAGTCCAGAAGCCAGATAACTATACCGAGGACACCAGGCCAGAAGCCAGATAACTATACCGAGGACACCAGGCAGCTAGGCCAGAAGCCAGATGCCTATACCGAGGACACCAGGCTGCTAGGCGAGAAGCCAGATGCCTATACCGAGGATACTTGGCTGCTAGGCTGCCTGAGGCCTATCCAGGAGCAGGAGAAGCAGCGTAGGGTTGGGACTGCAGGATTGGAGTCCAACCGAGTTGTGAAGGTTCAGCCGGAAGGGGAACCAGTTGTGGTTGGAGGAAAAGGGAAAGCTGTCGCCACTAAGGGCCCATTCACCTTATTACCAGAGACGACAGTGAGTAAGCTTGAGCAAGTGCCATAGTAGACAGCGGTCCTACCTATACAGACGTGGCATTCGGTTGGAGGCTTTTCCCTGGATAGCTGTCTACCTATAGAAGTCTCGGAGTCTGCCAATTGACATTGCATCTACCTAGGGGTGTCCTGGCCCTAACCCTCCCAAAGTTCTTGTTAAGAGACAATAAATCTCTTGTTCGCATTCAAAAAGTGACTGGCGCCCATCATTTCATCTTGCATTACACCCACAATGCCTGGTAACCCACTCTACAAAGAAGGATGTTGGCTCTTCCTGACTCTTGAGGTCCCTATTAGGCCTCTGGGGGCCCGGGACTCTGCTACACAATATTCTAAACTCTAAAGTTAGGTTGTTATTAAAGAGAAGAGCCAACCCAGTGCATTAGTATGTAGATTAATGTGGCCCCAGCCGGCGTCGCTCCAGCCACATCCCCCTGAAATGTTTCGACCTGCTCACCGGGCTTGGTCAGGCCTGGATTTCCCACAAGGCCACCGAGGCCAGGCCTGGGGGGGGCAGGGCGCGAGTCCCCCGATGCCCGGAACATACAGTTAAAGGGGTTGTAAAGGTACAATTTTTCTCCCTAAATATCTTCCTTTACTTACCTCATCCTTCCATTTTGCTTTTAAATGTCCTTATTTCTTCTGAAAAATCCTCACTTCCTGTTCTTCTGTCTGTAACTCCACACAGTAATGCGAGGCTTTCTCCCTGGTGTGGAGTGTCGTGCTCGCCCCCTCCCTTGGACTACAGATGAAGGCTTGGGCCTGGGCCCCCCCTCCCCCACAGTTCTAATGGAGTCCTTTCTGCAACTTGCTCTTCTCCGTGCCAATGAGGATGCAGGGGAAGTAGCAGATCGGGCGGCTGTGGTTGTGTGAGAGCTCGCATTATGCAGTGTCAGCGAGCAGAGGGAGGGGGGAGGAATGCCCCGCAGAGCTGACTGGGGACGCTCTCCCTCTCAGGAGAGACTGTTACTCCAGCGGCGGCCCGAGCAAAATACAAAATACAAAAATGCAAAAAAAAAAACACAGCATAATGTTGGGGGGGTCAGGGCCCCCTCTGGCCCCCCCCTAGAGTCGCCATTGCGCTCCTGCTTATTGAAATGAATGGGCACCGCAGCTATACCGCCAGCAAAGCACATGTTATGATGTTGGGCTGGTATAATGATGCTATGGGGCTGGTATGAAATTATTTCCAGGGCAGGTTTTTATTCCCAGTCCGGCCCTGCAGGCCAGGCATGCCATTGAACGTGTAACACCTTGGGGCATGTATGACATCTCGTACAGGGGTCAAGTCCTGGGGCAAAAAGTGTAGGAACTCCCACCCAAGATCCATTCCCCCACCAAAGAAATAAAAAATTATACACTCATATGCATAATTACTAAACCGCAAGTTCTTTGTAAATCCCGCGATAAGTCGCGGCAGACCTCCGCAATGTCTCCTGGGAACAATGACAAAAGCTCCCAGGAGACATTGCGGCATCAAGGAAGTGACGGAATACCCGCACACTACCCGATGAATCCATATACAGGAAGCGGCCAGTAACATAAAGGATTACTAAGGTTCGCCTGCCCCTGACAGTGACTCGAGCTGGGCATCGCCGCTTAGTGAAGGATTGTCTCGGGCGGCTCGGCTGCTCTCGGCTGCTCTAGTCCTGCAAAGGGAACTGCGTTCCTGCCTTGAAAAAAGTGCAGGAACTCCGTTCCCACGTGTTCCCGCAGGACTTGAGCCCTAATCTCGTAGCTCGTCCTTTGTTCTGGCATCCCCCAAAGTCAGCTTCTACTTCTGGGACTAAAAAGTGGGACATAATCATGTAGATCCTGGTCCCTGTGCAGCACACTTTATATTCTTTACATGTCATGGTCCACACATGAGATTTCTTCATGAATGGAAGTGGCCCTTTTATTCTATCAGTACAGAGTTGCTGTGTAAAATTCATAGTAGATCAAAACTCCAACTTTATGCGCAATGCCTCAAGTTTATATCTGACCCCCACTTAGTGGCGGCTGGTGCTAAAAAAAAAAAAAAAAAAAAAAATTTGATATAAAAAATATAAAACATTTAGAAAAAAAAATTTGATATAAAAAATAAAACAAAATTCAAAAATAGAATCGAATATAGAAAAATATAAATAAATAAAAATAAAATCTGATATAAAAAAAATTAAAAATTTCAAAAATAAAAATCGGATATAAAAAATATAATGATTTCAAACATAAAATCGGATATAAAAATGTAAAAAAAAAATTCACAAATAAAATTTGATATAAAAAATATTAAAATGTTCAAAAATAAAATCTGATATAAAAAATATAAAGAATTTCAAAAATAAAAACGAATATAAAAAAGGTCAAACATAAAATCAGATATAACCTTTTTCAAAAATGTTCAAAAATAAAATCTGATGAAAAAAATATAAAAGTTTTCAAAAATAAAATCGAATATAAAAAAATATAAAAATTTAAAAATATATATAAATATAAAAATCTGATAAAAAAATATAAAAATTTCCAAAATAAAATCTGATATAAAAAAAATTGATAAAAAAAAATCTGATATAAAAAATATAAAAATTTTCAAAATAAAATCTGATATAAAAAAAATTGATAAAAAAAAATCTGATATATTACAAATATAAAAATTTTCAAAAATAAAATCTGATATAAAAAAAAAACACAAGACTTTACAACTCCTCCTTCTCTTAGGATAGGTTTCCAGCCTGGCTCTGTGCAGCCAAGTAACATGCCCTTTACTTCTGGATTGGAGTGTGACTGAGCAAACAGCGGCGGATGTTCTTCAGGAGGATTAGAAAGAGCCACAAACCAGTCCGACTGGAACGTGATGGGATTCAGCTTTGTTGTTGTAAATATCGTTTTTTACCGGACGTCCATCATGCGTATAAAATATTGCACCAGGCCTTGTTGTGGACTTAAAGTTGTTTTGACAGCTGCGCCAAAAAATGACCGTGTTTCAGTTTTTGCCCGCGGAACGCTCTTTCGGCATTGTAGCGCAGCATGTGTTGCATTAAAACTAGCTGACCGCAATGACAGACGAGTGTTTTCATGTAAGCAAGATTACTTCCTTCTCAATGCTATTCTAAGGGGACATTATGTGATACAAAATAAAACACCAACTAGACTCCTGATGCTATTGCCGGTTTAGATGCCCGTCCATCCAATGAATCTCTAATCTTCTTTTTCTAGAATACGTTTTATATCAAGTTTAACCACTTTACGACCCGGACCAAAATGCAGGTAAAGGACCCGGCCAGTTTTTGCGATTCGGCACTGCGTCGATTTAACTGACAATTGCGCGGTCGTGCGACGTGGTTCCCAAACAAAATTGGCGTCCTTTTTTTTCCCACAAATAGAGCTTTCTTTTGGTGGTATTTGATCACCTCTGTGGTTTTTATTTTTTGCGCTATAAACAAAAAGAGCGACAATTTTGAAAAAAATTCAATATTTTTTCCTTTTTGCTATAATAAATATCCCCCCAAAATCTATAAAAAAAAACTTTTTTTTCCCTCAGTTTAGGCCGATACGTATTCTTCTACCTATTTTTGGTAAAAAATCGCAATAAGCGTTTATCGATTGGTTTGCGCAAAATGTATAGGGCCGGATTCACAAAGAGTTACGCCGGCGTATCAGTAGATACGCCGACGTAACTCGGAATCTAAGCCCGTCGTATGTCTAAATGTATTCTCAAACTGAGATACACTTAAACCTGCCTAAGATACGACGGCCTGCGCCATTGTATCTTAGGGTGCAATATTTATGCTGGCCGCTAGGTGGCGCTTCCATTGAGTTTGGCGTAGAATATGCAAATGAGTAGATACGCCGATTCACGAACGTACACTTTTCCCTCGCAGTAAAGATACGCCGTTTCCGTAAGAGATACGCCACGTAAAGATAAACATGCCCCCTAGGTGGCGTATCCTATGTTAAGTATGGCCATCGTTCCCGCGTCGCAATTTAAAAATTTTACGTTGTTTGCGTAACTCGTCCGTGAATGGGGCTGGACGTCAATTACGTTCACGTCAAAACCAATGACGTCCTTGCGACATAATTTGGAGCAATATAGGTATGTAGAAAAAGACAATAAGTCTTAGACTGAGAGAGATTGGACTTTGCAGGCACCAAATCTTAAGATTATAAATATTTTAATTTAGAAAATACAAAACTACAGATATACAAAACAATTGCTCTAAATAATAAGAAAAAAGGAAAAAAGTAGACAATGAAATACACAAAAGAGCTCAAATCCTATCACTTTCTGAAGACACCGCTATTAGCCACAGGGCTGGATCTATAGAATACACTAGAAGCGCTGGGTGGCGTTGTAACTTCGAAAGATGGTACAGGATGAGTTCTGATTAAAATAGGGTTCAGCTCGACATGTTTCGCGACGTCGTCGCTTCTTCGGGAGCTTCTGGGTATTAAAAGACAATATGGTGTTGTCATTAGATGTACATATATACAGAGGTACAAACAATATTATTGCATATAAGGCATTCATAAAAATACATAAAGGCCTCTGAGCAAATAGAAATGCATGTATCCATGACTATGATACTCACCGATAAACGGTGCTTAGTAAGTTTGAAGAATGCTCAACAGCGTCCAAGATGCAAATTGTAATCAGACCATTCACCTTGTGGGGTGGAATCTGGTACTATAGGTCATACCCACATTCACCATACACCGTTGGGCAGTGTAGAACTAGTTGGGGTATCTATAAGTAAATGGTAAACAACAGGTAATAAGTCCAAAACTAATTGGGACCATAAAAAAAAAAAAGAAGAAAAAAAAAAAAAAAAAACTATAAGTTATGTGTGAATGACAGGAGCCACTATGTGTGGATAAGTACCGTATTTATCGCGGTATAACGCGCTCTGGCGTATACCGCGCACCCCCAAAGTGGCCCCCAATCCTGTGGGAAAAAAAGATTTTTTGTTGTTTTGTACTTACAGTTTTGATGTCTTGCGCGGCGTCCATCTGCGGCCTCGTCGGGTCCGGCGTCCTTCTGCGGCCTCGTCCGGTGTCCGTCTTCGGCAGGTCGGGCGTCCATCTTCGGCGGGTCCGGCGTCCTTCGGCGGCGTCCTCCCGCTCGTTTCCCGCCACGACTTTGAATACTGCGCCCGCATATAGCGAGCGCAGTACACTCGTGAATCTTCGGGCAGGCTCGGGCGCCTCTCGCACTGACGTCCTGTACGCTCAGGACGTCAGGACGTCAGTACGAGAGGCGCCGAGACTGGCCGAAGATTCACGAGTGTACTGCGCTCGCTATATGCGGGCGCAGTATTCAAACTCATGGCGGGAAAGCGGGTATCGGCGTATATCGCGCACCCACGAGTAGGTTGGTGAATAAAGGAGAATAATGTTTTACTAGTATTACATACCTTGTAAGGAAGTATAATAACCTGGACGTAAATGGAACAGTTCAAAGGGCCAAAAAACGCACGGATGAAAACGCAATGTAAGGACAACAGATGGAAGAATGTCTGAAAAAGTCCTCTGCTAAATGCAAAAAGCCAAGGAATATATAGTATCAATCCTGATGGATTGATTTGGAGCAATGCACACCGGGATATTTTACGGATGGCGCATGCGCAGTTCGTTCGGCACGGTATCGCGCTTCATTTAAATGATACACGCCCCCTACCCGCCGAATTTGAATTCCGCCGCGTGATTTACGCTACGCCGCCGCAACTTTACAGGCAAGTGCTTTGTGAATAAAGCACTTGCCTGAAAAACTTGCAATTGTTTTCGTGACCGCGACATTATGGCGGACACATCGGACAATTTTGACACATTTTTGGGACCGTTGTCATTTTCACAGCAAAAAATGCTATAAAAATGCACTGTTTACTGTGAAAATGACAATTGCAGCTTGGGAGTTAACAACTAGGGGCGCTAAAGGGGTTAAGTGTGACCTCATCTGTGTTTCTAACTGTAGGGGGGGCGGGGCTGGATGTGTGACGTCATTGATCGTGTTTCCCTATATCAGGGAACACACGATCGATGACGGCGCCACAGTGAAGAACGGGGAAGGTGTGTTTACACACAGCTCTCCTCGTTCTTCAGCTCCGGGACTGATCGTGGGACGCCAGCGGCGATCGGGTCCCGCGGCCACGGAGCTTTGGACCGGGTCGCGGGCGCGCGCCCACGACCCACGGCTGGGCACTTAAAGAGGACGTACAGGTACGTGCCTGTGCCCAGCCGTGCCATTCTGCCGACTTATATGTGCAGGAGGCGGTCCTTAAGTGGTTAAAGGATACAAGGAGCAAGGACTGTGCAAAAGGTGACCATGATCGGCACCCATAGGTACATCACAATGCTACACAAGGTGGCAGATATTGCTATTAGAGTTGGGGGCGAACACCCCCGGTTCGGTTTGCACCAGAACAGGGAAAAAGTTTGCACCCAAGCAGCAAAACCCTATTAAAGTCTATGGGAGCGAGTGGTTGTTCTCTGTATAGAATTCTCCTGACGAAGCAACTTTTGTTGCGAAACTAGTCGAGATCCTGTTTTGTATGACCCCCTTATTTTCACCGCCACCCTGTGTTCAGGGTTTATTCCATCTCGGTGACCTGCATGGTTGGTCGTGCAATATGTCCATCGCTCTACATTGCTGTTTTTTGCTGTATTTTATGATTTTGTGTGTCCCTTGTTTTTTGATACTATGTTAAATACCGTATTTATCGCGGTATAACGCGATCCCGCGTATACCGCGCACCCCTAAAGTTGCCCCGAATCCTGTGGAAAAAAGTTTTTTTTGTACTTACAGTTTTGGTGTCTTGCGCGGCGCCCATCGGCGGCCTCGTCGGGTCCGGCGTTCGTCTGCGGCTTCGGGTGTCCTCTTCGTCGGGTCCGGCGTCCTTCTGCGGCTTTGGGTGTCCTCCTCGTCGGGTCCGGCGTCCTTCTGCGGGCTTCGGGTGTCCTCTTCGTCGGGTCCAGCGTCCTTCTGCGGTGTCCTCGCGTCCTCCCCGCTCTTTTCCCGCGCCGAGTTTGAATAATGCGCCGACATATACAGAGCGCAGTACACTCGTGTATTGTCGGCAATGCTCGGCAACTCTCGCGCTGACGTCCTGTACATGAGCGCGGAAGGAGCCGAGACGGCCCGACTATACCCGAGTGTACTGCGCTCGGTATATGTCGGCGCAGTATTCAAAACTCGGCGCGGGAAAGCGGGTATCGGCGTATACCGCGCACCCACGATTTTGCCCTGATTTTCAGGGCACGGTATATGCCGATAAATACGGTAAACTGATATATATCTTTTACCTCTATTTACCTGTCTATTCTACTTTTTTCTTATCTAGTACCGATATAGTCCCCCTGCCCCTTTGTTTTTTTGGTCTTTTGGGCCTTTGGGGTCCCTTCAGCCCTTATTGTAGCAAAAAGCTAGATTCACAAAGAGTTACGCCGGCGTATCAGTAGATACGCCGTCGTAACTCTGAATCTGCGCCGTCGTACGTTTAAGTGTATTCTCAAACTGAGATACACTTAAACCTAGCTAAGGTCTAGTTCCGCCAGCCGCTAGGGGCATGAACGCTGATTTACGCCTAGAATGCGTAAATCAGCGAGTGTACGCTTGCCCGTCGCAGTAAAGATACGCCATTTACGTAAGGCGTTTTCCGGCGAAAAGTTAGTCGAACAAATAGCTGGCCTAGCCAATGTTAAGTATGGCCGCCGTTCCCGCGTCGAATTTTGAAAATTTTACGTCGTTTGCGTAAGTCGTCTGTGAATGGGCTGGACGTAATTACGTTCACGTCGAAAACTAATACGTCCTTGCGGCGTACTTTGGAGCAATGCACACTGGGATATGTCCACGGACGGCGCATGCGCCGTTCGTAAAAATCGTCAATCACGTCGCGTCACGAGTCATTTACATAAAACACACCCCCCTCATCCTTATTTGAATTAGGCGCGCTTACGCTGGCCCCATTTACGCTACGCCACCGTAACTCAGGAGGCAAGTGCTTTGCGAATACAGCACTTGCCTCTCTGACTTACAGCTGCGTATCGTAAATACGATACGCTACGCCGCCTCAAAGGTGCGCCCATCTACCTGAATCTAGCTATATGTGTAATTTCTTCAGTGTTGTCACATGAAAAGCTTTACAAAAAATGTGAGGGGTGTACTTACTTTTGTGAGATACTGTATATAGTGGGGTAGATTCAGAGAGCAATTGCGTCTGCGTAACCATAGTTACGCAGCGCAATTGCTTACTTGCGCCGGCGTATCGAATGCTCCTGATTCAGGAACCTCGATACGCCAACTGCAGCCTAAGATATGCCTGGCATAAGGCTCTTATGCCGTCATATCTTAGGCTGCATTCTTACGCAGGCCGCTAGGTGGCGTTCCGGTAGTGGTCAGCGCAGAGTATGGAAATTGCATACTAACGCCGATTCACAACCGTACGCGCGCCCTGCGTACGCAGTTTACGTCGTTTGCGTACGTCGGTTTTTGCGTAAGGCTGCTCCTGCTATTAGCAGGGGCAGCCAATGCTACGTATACCCGTCGTTCCCGCGTCACGTTTTTGAAAAATTACGTCGTTTGCGTAAGTGAATCGTGAATGGCGCTGGACGCCATTCACATTCACTTTGAAACAAATGACGTCCTTGCAACGTCATTTACCGCAATTCACGTCGGGAAAGTTTCCCGACGGAGCATGCGCACTACGCCTAATTTAAATGATCTACGCCCCCTATAGGATCATTTAAATTGCGCGCTCTTACGCCGGGCATTTTTCAAGAGCGCCCACGCAATTTACGGAGCTACTGCTCTGTGAATCGAGCGTAGCGCAGATAATTTACGGAGGCGCAGCGGCAAAACGGTGCGCTGCGCCTCCGTAAGAAATGCGCAAATGTACCTGAATCTACCCCAGTGTTTATATGAGTTGCATATAGTTAATGTTTTGGGTATATTAACATTTTTGAGTGTATCGGTGGCAGCGCTGTCCACTTTATTACATAGATTCCTGAAGTTTGCTTGGCCGGGAAGGTTTAGTAAGTGTAAGGCGCAGTGGACACTCCCTTGGGCTTCCATTGTCATTTCTTTGCTGGTTTGTTAGTAATTTGTGAAATATTCTAATTTGTCACTCAGTGGCCGCAGTTACAAGTCAATATTGACCTACAGTACGTTTAGTGTGTTAAGGCCACACCTTCCCGCTGCTACGAGCCGAGGCCCTCCCATCAACACGAGAGAACCTATAGCCCAGGGGTCTCAAACTCAAATTACCTGAGGGCCACAAGACAAGTTTTCATATGCCATGGGGGGCCTCATGCAAACTTTCAAACTTCAAAAACAACAGTACTGGTGTCAGCGAACACATTATTAACCCCCAGCACTGGTGTCAGCGAGCGCATTATTACCACCAGCACTGGTGTCAGCGAGCGCATTATTACCACCAGCACTGGTGTCAGCGAGCGCATTATTACCACCAGCACTGGTGTAAGTCAGGGTTTGAAAAATTTGCTTGGAATCTCGGAGCCAGCTAAAAAAGTTAGGAGCCAGAAAACGCACCCCGTCCCGACGAGCTTGCGCGCAGAAGCGAACACATACGTGAGCAGCGCCCGCATATGTAAACAGTGTTCAAACCACACATGTGAGGTATCGCCGCGATTGGTAGAGCGAGAGCAATAATTCTAGCTCCTCTGTAACTTAAAACATGCAACCTGTAGATTTTTTTAAACGTCGCCTATGAAGATTTTAAAGGGTAAAAAAGTTTGTCGGCATTCCACAAGCGGACACAATTTTGAAGCGTGACATGTTGGGTATGAATTTACTCGGCGTAACCTTATCTTTCATAATATTAAAAAAAATGGGGATAACTTTACTGTTGTCTTATTTTTTAATTAAAAAAAGTGTAATTTTTTCCCAAAAAAGTGCGCTTGTAAGACCGCTGCGCAAATACGGCGTAACAGAAAGTATTGCAACGATCGCCATTTTATTCTCTAGGGTGTTAGGATAAAAAATATATATAATGTTTGGGGGTTCTAATTAGAGGGAAGAATATGGCAGTGAAAAATAGTGAAAAATTACATTAGAATTGCTGTTTAACTTGTAATGCTTAACTTGTAATACCAACGGCCACCACCAGATGGCGCCAGCTCACATCTGGTGGTAATAACTTGTAATACCAACGGCTCACCACCAGATGGCACCAGCTCAAAAAAAAAAAAAAATTTTTTTTTTTGGCTCCCCTCACTTCCACCCTGCCTGAGGGCCATTTATAACTGGTCCGCGGGCCGCAAATGGCCCGCGGGCCGGTACTTTGAGACCACTGCTATAGCCGGTACAAGTCCTCCAGGAAGAAAACGTAGAAGACATTGGCCCAGGTTCCTAAAGGACTTACGATGGCGCAGCGCCATGTACGCCGTCGTAAGTCCTAATCCGACCCGTCGTATCTATGCGCCTGATTCTTAGAATCAGTTACGCATAGATACCCATTAGATCCGACAGGCGCAAGTCTCTTACGCCGTCGGATCTTAACTGCGGTTTTTTTTTACCGCTAGGTGGCGCTTCCGTCGAATTCCGCATCGAGTGTGCAAATTAGCTAGATACGCAAATTCCCGAACGTACGCGCGGCCGACGCAGTAAAGTTACGACGTTTACGTTAGGCTTTTCCCGGCGTATAGTTGCCCCTGCTATATGAGGCGCAGCCAATGTTCAGTATGGCCGTCGTTCCCGCGTCGAAATTTGAAAAAGTTACGTCGTTTGCGTAAGTCGTCCGTGAATGGGGCTGGACGTCATTTACGTTCACGTCGAAACCAATGACGTCCTTGCGGCGTACTTTGGAGCAATGCACACTGGGAAATTCCACGGACGGCGCATGCGCCGTTCCGCAAAAACCTCAATCACGTCGGGTCACAGTAGTTTAACATAACACACGCCCCCCCGTCCACATTTGAATTAGGCGGGCTTACGCCGGCCGATTTACGCTACGCCGCCGCAACTTACGGAGCAAGTGCTTTGAGAATACAGCACTTGCCCGTGTAAGTTGCGGCGGCGTAACGTAAATCGGATACGTTACGCCGCCGCAGAGATACGCCGATGTACAAGAATCTGGGCCATTGTCCTTATCAACTACATTCTATAAAAATTTGAAAATCTATTGAAAATATAAATTTAATTAACTACAATTTTATTCTATAATCTAAACTTTTTGTACATAAGGTTTGAGAGTGACCACAGCCTCAGAAATACTCGGCTGATCTCGAAATACTCGGAAACAGCGGAGTCACTAGGGTTGGTGTCACCCGTGGCGAAAAAAAATTGTGTCATCCCCCCACCAACTATAGTCCCCCCTCAGTACAGACCCCCTCCACTAACTACAGATATCTCCCCCCCCAGAGTATAGCTCCCCCCCCCCTCAGCGCAGACCCATCCACTAAGTACAGCCCCCCCTCCATCAATATAGACCCCACTCCCTCAGTATAAACCTTCCCCATCGGTACAGACACCCCCTCAGTGCAGATGCCCCCACCTCAGTGCAGACCCCCCTCAGTGCAGACCCCCCCTCAGTACAGACACCCCCTCAGTACAGACACCCCCAGTGCAGACCTCCCAGTACAGACACCCCTCAGTATAGACGGTGTGTGTCCCTTGAGCACGGGCTCCTCCTTCTCTGTGGATGTAAACAGAGAGGAGGGGGAGGCGGCTTCGTTCCGCTCCGCTGAGGGACACAGCCGTGGCGTGAGTGAGGCACAGGGCAGCGGGCGGTGTCCTCTGTCCTCTGGCGGGCAGGGCAGGACTTAGGGTGGTGGGGGCCCCTGGGCTTGAGTGTTGATTGAGGGGCCCCCTGGAGCTAAGAAGCGGGGGGGTCGAAGTTGTTGAGCGGGGGGGATGGGGGTATTGGGTGCCGCCGCGATCGAAGTTGTTTAGCGGGGGGGGGGGGGGCTGCCACCAATCCGAGTTGTTCAGCGGGGGGGTCGCCGATCAAAGTTGTTGAGGGGGAGGCCGCCGATCGTAGTTGTTGAGCGGGGGGGTGAAAAGGGGACTTCTTACCTCTTCATCAGCAGCGACATGGCTCTTCCTGCTTCCTCCTCCCGGGGCCCCCTATTGGGCGGGGCCCATGGGCTTGAGCCCAGTCAAGCCCAATGGTAAGTCCGGCCCTGCTGGCGGGTGTCACCCGGGTGCTGCCCGCACCCCCCACACCTGCCTTGCAACGCTTCTGCTCAGAAACACTCGGGAACAGAGTGTTTCCTAGTATTTCCCAGTGATTACGAGTATTTCCGAAAGGCTCCAAACTGTTCCGAGTGTCACCGGCGCCCCTGCACCTCTGGCAAAATGCGGTACTGCACACCCCATTGGCTTGAATTCTGCTCACGTCACGAGACAACACCCGGTCTGTACTGTAGGGGGGTCTGCACTGTAGGGGGGGTCTGTACTGTAGGGGGGGTGTCTGTTGGGTGCTGTGTAATGTAAAGGGGTCCAGAGGTGCAGGGTGCTGTGTAATGTAAAGGGGTCCAGAGGTGCAGGGTGCTGTGTAATGTAAAGGGGTCCAGAGGTGCAGGGTGCTGTGTAATGTAAAGGGGTCCAGAGGTACAGGGTGCTGTGTAATGTAAAGGGGTCCAGAGGTGCAGGGTGCTGTGTAATGTAAAGGGGTCCAGAGGTGCAGGGTGCTGTGTAATGTAAAGGGGTCCAGAGGTGCAGGGTGCTGTGTAATGTAAAAGGGGTCCAGAGGTGCGGTGCTGTGTAATGTAAAGGGGTCCAGAGGTCCAGGGTGCTGTGTAATGTAAAGGGGTCCAGAGGTGCAGGGTGCTGTGAAATGTAAAGGGGTCCGCAGGTGTAAGCTGCTGTGTAATGTAAAGGGGTCCAGAGGCGCAGGGTGCTGTGTAATGTAAAGGGGTCCAGAGGTGCAGGGTGCTGTGAAATGTAAAGGGGTCCAGAGGTGCAGGGTGCTGTGTAATGTAAAGGGGTCCGCAGGTGTAAGGTGCTGTGTAATGTAAAGGGGTCCGGAGGTGTAGGGTTCTGTGAAATGTAAAGGGGTCCAGAGGTGCAGGGTGCTGTGAAATGTAAAGGGGCCCAGAGGTGCAGGGTGCTGTGTAATGTAAAGGGGTCCAGAGGTGCAGTTGTGGAGAGGGGTACATACACAGTAGTGACAAAAAGATATTGAAGGATACAGAGGTATGCAGGGGGCCCAGGGGGGTGTACCCCCCTCCCCCCCTGAAAGGTGCCAAATGTGACATCGGAGGGGGGGAGGGTTCCGAAAAGCGGAGGCTCACTTTTTTCGTAGACCTCCGCTTTAACTGTTAAAAACAAATACACAATAAACAGAATCAGGCAACCCGGTAAATGAAAAGGAATGGCTCAAACATTTCTATGCATATATAACAAAGATGCAAACTTGATACCCACATCTTTCCAATCACCCGCGGCCACATCCAGAAATTGCACTCTAATAAATGACAGTGAGGCAAAATGTGCGTTTCGCTGAAGTGAAAGAAAATCTCAGCCGTGTGATAAAAGAGATCAAAAAAACCCGCACAAGTGTTATCAGCTGTTCCAGTGTATAATAGAAAATGAACCTGTAATAATATAGGCCCAGATTCTCAAAGGCGTTACGACGGCGCAACACCATTTGCGCCGTCGTACAGTAGGTGCATGCGATTTTGTGTCAATCTCGCTCCCTTTCTCGGCGAGATTGAGCACCTACGAGCCCCATCGCGGGAGCCAGCGCCGAGCTGGCTTGCCGCGATGGAGACAGAGCCGTCATAGAAGCGACGGGAGATCCGACTTGGATTCCCGCCCATTCTACACGTGTGCGGCGTTTGTTATGAATCCTGAGGGGAAAGTCCCCGCTGGATTTTAAATAAAAATTTGGCATGGGTTCCCCCCTCAGGAGCATACCGGGCCCTTAGGTCTGTTATGGGTTGTAAGGAGAGCCCCCCCTACGCCGAAAAAACGGCGTAGGGGGTCCCCCTACAATCCATACCAGACCTGTATCCAAAGCACGCTACCCGGCCGGCCAGGAAAGGAGTGGGGATGAGCGAGCGCCCCCCCCCCCTCCTGAGCCGTACCAGGCTGCATGCCCTCAACATTGGGGGGTTGGGTGCTCTGGGGCAGGGGGGCGCACTGCGGGGCCCCCCCACCCCAGAGCACCCTGTCCCCATGTTGATGAGGACAGGGCCCCTTCCCGACAACCCTGGCCGTTGGTTGTCGGGGTATGCGGGCGGGAGGCTTATCGGAATCAGGGAGCCCCCTTTAATAAGGGGGCCCCCAGATACCGGCCCCCCACCCTAAGTGAATGGATATGGGGTACATCGTACCCCTACCCATTCACCTGAAGGAAAAATGTTATAGTCAATAAACACAACACAAGAGTTTTTAAAATAATTTATTAGTCTGCTCCGGAGGCCGCCCCCTGTCTTCTTTAGCTCTGTTTACCAGGGGGGCTTCTTCTTTGACGTCTTCGGGTGGGGGCCGCTCTTCGCCGCCGTCCGGTTCTCTTCCACCGCCGAGGAGTGGGCGCTTTTATAAAAGCGACCCCCCCCGGCGGTGGAAGAGAACCGGACGGCGGCGAAGAGCGGCCCCCACCCGAAGACGTCAAAGAAGAAGCCCCCCTGGTAAACAGAGCTAAAGAAGACAGGGGGCGGCCTCCGGAGCAGACTAATAAATTATTTTAAAAACTCTTGTGTTGTGTTTATTGACTTTAACATTTTTCCTCCAGGTGAATGGGTAGGGGTACGATGTACCCCATATCCATTCACTTAGGGTGGGGGGCCGGTATCTGGGGGCCCCCTTATTAAAGGGGGCTCCCAGATTCCGATAAGCCTCCCGCCCGCATACCCTGACAACCAACGGCCAGGGTTGTCGGGAAGGGGCCCTGTCCTCATCAACATGGGGACAGGGTGCTCTGGGGTGGGGGGGCCCCTCAGTGCGCCCCCCTGCCCCAGAGCACCCAACCCCCCCATGTTGAGGGCATGCAGCCTGGTACGGCTCAGGAGGGGGGGGGGCGCTCGCTCGTCCCCACTCCTTTCCTGGCCGGCCGGGTAGCGTGCTTTGGATACGGGTCTGGTATGGATTGTAGGGGGACCCCCTACGCCGTTTTTTCGGCGTAGGGGGCTCTCCTTACAACCCATAACAGACCTAAGGGCCCGGTATGCTCCTGAGGGGGGAACCCATGCCGAATTTTTATTTAAAATCCGGCGGGGACTTCCCCCTCAGGATTCATAACAAACGCCGCACACGTGTAGAATTGGCGGGAATCCAAGTCGGATCTCCCGTCGCTTCTATGACGCGCACGTTGGAATGTGCTGTCACTATTCCAGTGAGTGCGAGATGTCGGCGAGATCTCGGCACCATGTCGCCGAGAATCAGCGCGATGCTGTCGTGCTAAAAACACAATATCACAAACACCTACTGTAACTCCTCATCTGGCCCCGGGTATCTATGCGACTGATTCTTAGAATCAGTTACGCATAGATACCCATTAGATCTGACAGGCGTAAGGCTCTTACGCTGTCAGATCTTAAAAGCTATTTTTTTTCCCGCCGCTAGGTGTCGCATCGTCGTTTTCCCCGTCGTCTATGCAAATGAGTAATTACGCGAGATTCCCGAACATACGCAAGGTCGACGCTGAGAATTTACGTCGTTTCCGTAGCGTACGCGACGCGTAAGGTTGCCCCTGCTATTAGGAGAGGCAACCAATGTTAAGTATGGCCGTCGTTCCCGCGTCGAATTTAAAAAAAAATGACGTCGTTTGCGTAAGACGTCCGTGAATGGCGCTGGATGCCATTTACGTAAACGTCTAAGCAAATGACGTCGGGGCGACGTCATTTAGCGCAATGCACGTCAGGTAATTTACCCGACGGAGCATGCGCAGTACGCTCGGCGCGGGAGCGCGCCTAATTTAAATGGTGCCCGCCCCATTTGAATTGGGCGGGCTTGCGCCGAGCGATTTAACGATACACCGCCGCAAGTTTACAGGTAAGTGTTCTGAGAATCAGGCTGTAAACCTGTAAACCTGCGGTGGTGTAACGTAAATCACATACGTTACGCTGCCCAGGAGCAACGTAAATGTATGAGAATCTGGGCCATAGAAAATAAAAAAAATAAAAAAAATTTTTTCTAGAAGGGGACCTGAGATTCATGAGATCAGACGGGAAGATCGGACGCTCTCAGCTCCCAGATGGCGGTCGTGTTAAAGTTCATTCTTTGCATCCTAATGCTTTACATGTTTTTTTTTTAACAGAAATAGATAAACATGCAAAAAAAAAAAAAGGAGCAGAAATAAACATCTGCGAAGAGCTGAGATGAGTAAGAACTGTCCTCGGAACGTATTTTTAGAAGCGGATGAATGGAGGCTGCTGGATAATATAAAGGTTTAGGAATCTCAGCTGGAGATCCGCTGGGGGCTCTGCTGGGGGCTCCGCTGGGGGCTCTGCTTTATCTTTGTTTCTCTTTCGGATTATCACAAATGAAATGGACCACAAAGGGAAGTTAAATATTATTTTAAAGGGAATGTTTAAAAAAATAAAGGATTTGCAGTAATTATTGTAACAGAAGAGCCGGGTTTTCCAGACAATCTTAGTACAAGTCCAGAGAAGGAGGACTATGGGGGAGAAGTGTGAAAGTTTCCTCACTTCTGCACTAATTCTCCTCCCTTTACATTGTATTCTTTACAATCTATCATCTCTTTATTTATTTATTTTCTTAAAGTTTTCCCTCATCCTTTTCTAATCCTCTCCTCTTTTTCCTATAATGACCTCCTCTCCAATTTTTACTTCACTTATCCACGTTCTTTTTTCCCCCTATCTACTCTGCCCCTTCTCCCCTCTTCACCTCTCTTCCAATCTCCTTTCCCCTCTTCCTCTCCCCTCCCTTTCCTGCCTCTCTTTTTTCCTTCTCTTATTTCCTCTTCTCCCTTCCTCTCCTCTGCAAACCTCACCTCACCAATCCACTCTTATTTTTCTGTATTTTCCTCTCATCTCTCTTCTCTGTCTGCCCTCTTTTATGACTCTTTTTTTCCACTCCTCTCCCCCCTTCTTTCCTTTCCTCTCCTTTCTTCTTCCTTTCCCGTTACTCTCCTTTCCCCCTCTTCTCCTCACTTCTTTTTCCTCTTCCCCTCTCCTTTCCCCTTTTTTGTTTCTGCTCACTCCTTTAGCCTCCTCCTTTCCCCCTCTTCACTAGGGATGAGCTTTGAGTTTGAATCGATCTCTTGTTCGACTCGAACATTGCCTGTTCGCCTGTTCGGCGAACAACAAACAATTTGGGGTGTTCGTGGCAAATTCGAAAATCCGCGAAAAAAAACCTTGTTAAAGTCTATGGGAGAAATCTAAAGTGTTAAGGCTAATATGCAATTTATTGTCCTAAAAAGTGTTTGGGGACCTGGGTCCTGCCCCAGGGGGACATGTATCAATGCAAAAAAAAGTTTTAAAAACGGCCATTTTTTCGGGAGCAGTGAATTTAATAATGCTAAAAGTGAAACAATAAAAGTGTAATATTACTTTAAATTTCGTACCTGGGGGGGTGTAAAGTCAGCATGTGAAAAAACGCATGTTTCCCGTACATAGAACTGTCCCTGCACAAAGTGTCATTTCTGAAAGAAAAAAAGGCATTTAAAACCGGCTTTGCGGCTCTAATGAATTGTCGGCTCTGGCAATTACAGAGATGATTCATTCATAAACAAAAAAAAAATGTGTGGGGGTTCCCCCAAATTAAATTACCAGGCCCTTCAGGTCTGGAATGGATATTAAGGGGAACCCCACCATAAAAAAAAAATGACGTAGGGTTCCCCGCAAATATCCATACCAGGCCCTTCAGGTCTGGTGTGGATTTTAAGGGGAACTCCACCCCAAATGTAAAAAAAAAATGACGTGCGGTTCCCCCTAAAAATCCACACCAGACCCTTATCCGAGCACGTTAACCTGGCCGGCCGCAGAAAAGAGGGGAGGACAGAGTGCGGCCCCCCCCCTCTCCTGAACCGCACCAGGCCACATGCCCTCAACATGGGGAGGATGTCCCCATGTTGATGGGGACAAGGGCCTCATCCCCACAACCCTTGCCCGGTGGTTGTGGGGGTCTGCGGGCGGGGGGCTTATCAGAATCTGGAAGACCCCTTTAACAAATTGGTAATGGGGTACACTGTACCTCTACCATTTCACGAAGGAAGTGTAAATAGTAAAAAAAAAAACACACAGACACCGTAGAAAAAAATCCTTTATTAATAAAATAAATAAATAAATCCAGCGATGTGAATCCACTGTCTCCTATCCAGCGATGGATGATCTCTCCAGCGACGGATGATCAGCGGTCCGGTCCAGCGATGAGAAGATCCATCCGCCTCCTCTGACGCACCCTCGTACATCACTGGGAAAGATCCTGAAAGACCGGGCTTTCCCAGAGGGGGGCGGGGTCACGTGACGGGTGGCCGCTTCCCCTATATAAGTAATGTCACAGCTCCAGCGCGTCATTCCGCTGGGCTGTGTCCAGCGGAGAGTGGAGCTCCCCTGCTGCGCTCTGGACGGATGGATCTTCTGCATCGCTGGACCGTGCCGCTGATCATCCGTCGCTGGAGAGAGATCATCCATCGCTGGATAGGAGACAGTGGATTCACATCGCTGGATTTTTTTTATTAATAAAGGATTTTTTTCTACGGTGTCTGTGTGGTTTTTTAACTATTTACACTTCCTTCGTGAAATGGTAGAGGTACAGTGTACCCCATTACCAATTCACATAGGGGGAGCAGGATCTGGGGTCCCCTTTGTTAAAGGGGTCTTCCAGATTCTGATAAGCCCCCCGCCCGCAGACCCCTACAACCACTGGGCAAGGGTTGTGGGGATGAGGCCCTTGTCCCCATCAACATGGGGACATCCTCCCCATGTTAAGGGCATGTGGCCTGGTGCGGTTCAGGAGAGGGGGGGGCCGCACTCTGTCCCCCCCTCTTTTCTGCGGCCGGCCAGGTTAACGTGCTCGGATAAGGGTCTGGTGTGGATTTTTAGGGGGACTCCACGCCATTTTTTTTTAATTTGGGGTGGAGTTCCCCTTAAAATAAGGTGACTTCAATAAAATATTTATATATTGTGTATGGCGATGAGAGCAGCTTTCCCCGATACTTCTCTTTATCCAGGGCAGTGGTCTCCTAGGTGTGACCTGGGATGGGAGGTGTTTGTTTTGCGATGCTGGTACAGCTGTGGATGGGTGGGGAGTGTCGGGTGATTTATACATTTGTGGAACTCTGTTTTCTTAGCCTTAATCCTGAGAAATGCAAACTTTGCATCGAGTTTGAAGCCTCCGAGTCTCTGGCGCCACGAAATGTCATTCTCACATGTCTTAATGATAATTATTATTTGTCTTACCGTGTTTACTGATAACTTTTCCACAGATAGAAACGCTGTTGGGATAAGATCGATCTAATTTACCAAACACTCCATTCAGGCGGCTTCACACTGTCCCCGCTCTGCTTTCGCTAAAGTGCGGCTAACTCACGTTTTTTGTGTGTGTCAGCTGTGCTTTCCCATAGACGTCTACGAGATCCTGCGGTTTTGACGCAGTTTAACCACTTAAGACCCGGACCAAAATGCAGCTAAAGGACCAGGCCAGTTTTTGCGATTTGGCACTGCGTCGATTTAACAGACAATTGCGCGGTCGTGCGATGTGGCTCCCAAACAAAATTGGCGTCCTTTTTTTCCCCACAAATAGAGCTTTCTTTTAGTGGTATTTGATCACCTCTGCGGTTTTTATTTTTTGCGCTATAAACAAAAAGAGAGCGACAATTTAGAAAAAAATGCTATATTTTTTACTTTTTGCTACAATAAATATCCCCCAAAAATATATAAAAAAACTGTTTTTTTTTCCTCAGTTTAGGCCAATACGTATTCTTCTACATATTTTTGGTAAAAAAAAATTGCAATAAGCGTTTATCGGTTGGTTTGCGCAAAATTTATAGCGTTTAGAAAATAGGGGATAGTTTTATTGCATTTTTATTAATATTTTTTTTTTTACTACTAATGGCGGCGATCAGCGTTTTTTTTCATGACTGCGACATTATGGCGGACGCATCGGACAATTTTGACACATTTTTGGGGCCATTGTCATTTTCACAGCAAAAAATGCATTTAAAATGCATTGTTCACTTTGGAAATGACAGTTGCAGTTTGGGAGTTAACCACAAGGGGGCGCTGATGGGGTTATGTGTTCCCTGAAGTGTGTTTACAACTGTAGGGGGGTGTGGCTGTAGGTGTGACGTCATCGATTGTGGATCCCTATAAAAGAGATCACACGATCGATGACACCGCCACAGTGAAGAACGGGGAAGCCGCGTTTACACACAGCTCTCCCCGTTCTTCAGCTCCGGGGACCGATCGCGGGACTCCAGCGGCGATCGGGTCCACGGGTCCCGCGGTCCCGGTGCTTCGGACCGGGTCGCGGGAGCGCGCCCGCGACCCACGGCTGGGCTTAAAGATCAACGTACATATACGTTGATGTGCCCAGCCGTGCCATTCTGCCGACGTATATGTGCAGGAGGCGGTCCTTAAGTGGTTAAAAAAGTGCA
The DNA here is from genome assembly GCF_905171775.1 of Rana temporaria. NCBI lineage: Eukaryota > Metazoa > Chordata > Amphibia > Anura > Ranidae > Rana > Rana temporaria. Next base: position 15,898,480 of record NC_053493.1, read on the forward strand.
CCAAAACTCCTGCATGCTGCATCTTTTGGTGCGCTTTCTGAAACCGCACCAAAACCGCGACACATCATAGAAGTGGGAAAGTGTAGCTAACCAGCATGAAACCCACCGGCTAGCTGAGCTTTGCCCAAATCGCAGCAGAACCGCATTGGGGCAGTTTTGAAGCCACCCTTTACAGTATGGCGTCCTGCCAGTGGCAGTGCGTCCATAAACGGCGCAGGAGCGCTGCCCCCTCTCTCCTGCACCCGTCAATCAACAATAGTTAGATTCATGCATAGCATGAATCTACCTATTGTCGCCGCTGCCCCTTGTCAGGCACCAGTCATCTGAATTACAGCGATGTTTTTTTTTGGAAGCGCCTGATTAGAGCCGTGGGCTCTAATAGGTGTCCTGCTTAGAGCCATAGGCTCTAATAGGCTTCCAAAATGGTAAACAGCGGGCGCAATGCTGTGTGTTTGTTGTTTACTCAGTGTTGTGTTAGGGAAGAAAATACATCGCTTTCCTAACACTGACCCGCCTCTCAGCCAATCAGGTGCCTGGCAGGCCGCTGGAAAAGGGGGGGGACGAGAGAGCGCTCCCCCTCCTGAACTGTACCAGTCCACATGCCCTCAACATGGGGAGGATGCTTTGGGGTCCAAAGCACCATGTCCCCATGATGATGGGGACAAGGGCATCATCCCCACAACCCTTGCCCGGTGGTTGTGGGAGTCTGTGGGTGGGGGGCTTATCGGAATCTAGAAGCCACTTTAACCACTTAACCCCCGGACCATATTGCTGGTCAAAGACCAGAGCACTTTTTGCGATTCGGCACTGCGTCGCTCTAACTGACAATTGCGCGGTGGTGCGACGTGGCTCCCAAAAAAAATTGGCGTCCTTTTTTTCCCACAAATAGAGCTTTCTTTTGGTGGTATTTGATCACCTCTGCGGTTTTTAGTTTTTGCGCTATAAACAAAAATAGAGCGACAATTTTGAAAAAAATGAATATTTTTTACTTTTTACCATAATAAATATCCCCCAAAAATATATAAAAACTATATTTTTTTCCTCAGTTTAGGCCGATACGTATTCTTCTACATATTTTTCGTAAAAAAAAAATCGCAATAAACGTTTATTGATTGGTTTGCGCAAAAGTTATAGCGTTTACAAAATAGGGGGTAGTTTTATGGCATTTTTATTATTTTTTTTTTTTTTACTAGTAATGGCGCGATCAAACAAAATTTTTTTGGTACTGCGACATTATGGCGGACACTTTGGACACTTTTGACACATTTTTGGGACCATTGGCATTTTTATAGCGATCAGTGCTATAAAAATGCATTGATTACTATAAAAATGCCACTGGCAGGGATGGGGTTAACACTAGGGGGCGGGGAAGGGGTTAAGTATGTTCCCTGGGTGTGTTCTAACTGTAGGGGGGGTGGCCTCACTGGGGGAAACGACTGATCGCTGTTCATACATTGTATGAACAGAAGATCAGCATTTCCCCCTGACAGGACCGGGAGCTGTGTGTTTACACACACAGCTCCCGGTCCCCGCTCTGTAACGAGCAATCGCGGGTGCCCGGCGGCGATCGCGCCCGCCGGGCACCCGCACGGGAGTCAGGGACGAGCGGGGGGTGCGCACGCACCCTTAGTGGCCGCTAAGAGAGCCAACGTTATTTTACAGCCTCTCGCGCAGGGGAGCCAACCTGTCGTAGAACGGCGGCAGGTCGGGAAGTAGTTAACAAGGGGAACCCCCCCTCTATGTGAATTGGTAATAGTAATTGGCAACATTGTACCCCTACCATTTCACAAAAAAAAGTGTAAAAAATAAAAAAAAACACAAGAGACTGCATGGCACAAGTGCTTTTTAAAAAAAAATTCCAGCGATGTAATCCATTCTCGACCCGAGGATACGAAAAAAAAAACAAAAAAACGCAGCCACATTGCAATTCATCCCTTCCCGGCTAAGCTAGCTAGCTAGAAAGGCTGACCCGGAAGTCCTGTCACTTTCAGGGTCACAACAAGAAGAGAGAAGTGTCCGCTCTTCTCCCTCCCCTCTACCCTGTCGGTCCCGGGCCCACAGACGAGCAATCGTAGCTTGGAATATATGGCGGGGACACGCGCGCAGAGGCAGGGACCAGGGCCACCATGAGGGGGGTATAGGCATTACACCTGTAAGGGTTTATTTTTTATTATTATTTTTTTTTTTTTTGCATTACACCTGTAAGGGGCCCGATGGTCCCCCAGGGGCCCGGCTGGCCCCCCTCCCGTTTTTTATTTAATTTTAAAAAATTATATATTTTTTTTGCATTACACCTGTAAGGGGCCAGATGGTCCCCAGGGCCCCTTACAGGCCTGGCCGGCCCCCCTCCTGTTTTTTTCCATTACAACTGTAAGGGGCCGATGGTCCCCAGCCCCCCCGGTTACTATCTCATGTCAGGAGAGAAGAGATTAATGGCTAGATTCACAAAGAGTTACGCCGGTGTATCAGTAGATACGCCGTCGTAACTCGAAATCTGCGCCGTCGTATGTTTAAGTGTATGCTCAAACTGAGATACACTTAAACCTATCTAAGATACGACGGCCTGCGCTGTCGTATCTTAGGGTGCAATATTTCCGCTGGCCGCTAGGTGGCGCTTCCATTGAGTTCGGCGTAGAATATGCAAATGAATAGATACGCCGATTCACGAACGTACGCTTGCCCGTTGCAGTTAAGATACGCCGTTTCCGTAAGAGGTACGCCGGCATAAAGATAAAGCTGCCCCCTAGGTGGCCTAGCCAATGTTAAGTATGGCCGTCGTTCCCGCGTCTAAATTTGAAAATTTGGCGTCGTTTGCGTAACTCGTCCGTGAATGGGGCTGGATGTAATTTACGTTCACGTCGAAACCAATACGTCCTTGCGGCGTACTTTGGAGCAATGCACACTGGGATATGTACACGGACGGCGCATGCACCGTTCGTAAAGAACGTCAATCACGTCGGGTCACCAATCATTTACATAAAACACGCCCCCCTCATCCTCATTTGAATTAGGCGCGCTTACGCCGGCCCCATTTACGCTACGCCGCCGTAACCTAGGAGGCAAGTGCTTTGTGAATACAGCACTTGCCTCTCTGACTTACGGCGGCGTAGCGTAAATAAGATACGCTACGCCGCCTGAAAGATGCGCCCATCTACCTGAATCTAGCTATAAGAGATTACACTGTTTTTTTTCACTGCTCCAGGGGGGCCCTGCCTAAAGCTGTGTTAGGGGCCCCACAGGGGGTGTGGCCTTTACCGGTACGGACCTGGCAGCGACAGGGTAAAGTGACACAAGCAGCAAGATACAGGCTTACAATATCATGACTGTAAACTTTTAAATAGTGGCGGAAAATAGACGTCCACCCGAACTTGTCCTTTATTCACCCGCGATCCCCGAGTGGGGTCTGGACTTCGATAGGGAAAAGGAAATTGCTTGTTGTCCCTCTAATCAGTCCAGCTGGTTTTAAGCCATTATTTTGTAAATAAAATGACTTTTTTCTTGCCGGAGTGCATGTGTTAGAGCGAGCCGAGGCTGGCTGCCTTCCCATCGCTGGAGAAGAATCAAACTTTCTCTATCTTTGTTGCTGATAAACAAAATTTGTGTTTATTACACGCCGATCCCCCCCGGGGGGCTACTTGGAAATAAATGCGACGCTGACTGAACGAGCGTTTGCGATAGAAGTTCGCCTGTCTCATGTTCATCGGACAAGATTAATCGTTATAACGTAGTGGGACATCTGCTATACTGTATGGAGGGCCGGACGTACCATTGGGCTTGACTGGGCTCAAGCCCATGGGCCCCGCCAGATAGGGGACCCCCTTTAAAAAAAAAGGGGGCTCCGGACGGCAACCCCGCCTTTTTTTATTTATTTCTTATAAAAAAAAAGTTTTTTTATCTATTTTTTTAATATATATATATATATATATATATATAATTATTAATATTATTATTATTAATATTATTATTAAAGAACCCAGAGGTCTCCAGGGCCCCATGTGGCAACCCCCCTCTTTTTTTTTATTTTTTATCAATGTTTAAAATTTAAAATAAAATTTTTGTTTATATTTTTTTATTTTTTTTAAAAGGCCCAGAGGTCCCCAGGGCCCCGGATGGCAACCTCCCTTTTTTTTATGTATTTTTGTTATTAAAGGGTTCAGAGGTTTCTTTTTTCTTTTTATTAAAGGGCCCAGAGGTCCCCAGAGGTACACATTCAGTGCACAGGTGAGAGGCACCCCCCCCCCCCCGCTCAACAACTTCTTTAATGCGCACCCCCCCCCGCTCAACAACTTTAATGTGCCCCCCCCGCTCAACAACTTTAATGCACACCCCCCCCCGCTCACTCAACAACTATGACCCCCCCCTCGCTCAACATCTTCAATCCCCCCCCAATTCTCAGCTCCAGGGGGCCCCTTCAACACTCAAGCCCAGGGGCCCCCACCACCCTAAGTCCTGCCCTGACTGTATGGATATTGATCCAACCCTATTGATCGTTTCAATGATCTGATAAGGGATGAGTAAAAGTCAGAGGGCCAGATTCAGAGAGATCGGCGTATCTTTAGAGCGGCGTAGCGCATCTGATATGCGCTACGCCGACATAACATAGAGAGGCTCGTACTGTATTCACAAAGCACTTGCTCCCTTTCTTGCGCAGGCGTAGCGTAAAATGGCCGGCGTAAGCCCGCCTAATTCAAAGTAGCAAGGCAGTGGGCGTATAGTATTTAAATGAAGCGTGACCCCATGTAAATGCATGGCCGAACGAACGGCGCATGCGCGCGCATGCTCAGAATCACGTCGCAAATACTCCCTAAGATACGTCGGCTCAATGCGTATGACGTGAACGTAACCTACGCCCAGCCCCATTCACGTATGACTTGCGTAAACGACGTAAAATCCGACAGGAGTTCCGACGTCCATACCCTAAACGACTTAGACCAGCTTTTTGGTGGTTTAACTTTATGCCGGAAAAACGCCTTACGTAAGCGACGTAGGTTACAGCGACGGCGCAAGTGCGTTCGTGAATCGGCGTATCTTGCTCATTTACATATTCGACGCATAAATCAACGGAAGCGCCCCTAGCGGCCAGCGTAAATATGCACCCAAGATACGACGACGTAGGAGACTTACGTCGGTCGTATCTTGGCAAAATTCAGGCGTATCTCATTTAAAGAATCAGCGCATAGATACGACGGCGCTCATTTGGACTTACGACGGCGTATCAGTAGATACGTCGGCGTAAGTCTTTGTGAATCCGGGCCAGAGTTTTAATTTCCTCCCCGAAATTGCATCGTAAATTGGGAAAATTTAGGCAAAACGCAACAAGAAGGTGAAGCCAAGGTAGCTTTGGTGATTTTTAACCCTTTAATGATGGCGGTCCAAACAAGTCTTAACACCTCAAACCAGTTTTTCCAACTTTGACATGTTGTAAGTAAAACTCAACGTACTTATTGTATCCGGGTGAATTCTAGAAAAAAATAATTCAGGACAGCTTGGGTCTTCATTTCACAATAAATAGTGCAGCCGCAGCCATGATTTTGGTATCCAAATTTTCAGCCAACAACTGGCCTTCATGGCTACCGTAATCCAAATGATTTAACCACTTCAATACGTGGCATTTCTACCTCCTTCCTGCCCAGGACAATTTTCAGCTTTCGGCGCTGTCGCACTTTGAATGGCAAATGCGCGGTCATGCAACACTGTACCCAAATGACATTTTTATATATTTTTTTCACACAGAGAGGACTTTCCTTTGGTGGTATTAAATCGCCACTGTCATTTTTTAATTCTTGCTAAATAACGAAGAAAGTCCGAAAATTTTGAAAAAAAAAATTGTTTCTGTTATAAAATTTTGTAAGTAAGTAATTTTTCTTCTTCATTGATGTGCGCTAATGAGGCCGCACTGATAAGGCTTCACAAGATAAGGAGGCACTAATATGCAGCACTCATGGGCTCCGATAGGTGGCACTGATAGGCGGCACTGAGATGGTGCACTGATGGGCACTGATAGGTGGCACTGAGATGCATTACTGATAGGCGGCACTTAGATGGTGCACTGATGGGCGCTGATAGGCGACACTGATGGAGACTGATGGGAAGCACTGATAGGCAGCAATGATGGGCACTGATAGGCGGCACCAATAGGCAGCAATGATGGGCAATGATAGGTGGCACCGATGGGCACTAATAGGGGGCACCGATGGGCACTGATAGATGACATTGATAGATGGCACTGATGGAGAAGCACTGAGGGGCACTGATTGGCATCACTGGTGGGCATCACTGATGGGGCTGCACTGATAATCATTGCACTAAGTGGGCGATATTCTGAGTAAGGATACAATGGAGTATCTCTGGATACTCCATCGTATCTCTCTTTTTTGGCCAGTGTATCTATGCGACTGATTCTTAGAATCATTTTCGCATAGATACACTTAAGATCCGCCATGTGTAAGTCACTTACACTGTCGGATCTTAAATGTAATTACGCCGGCCGCCGCTAGATGGCGTTTACGTTCAGGTCTCATTTGTTTATGCAAATGAGCCTGATACGGCGATTCCCGAACGAATTTGCGTCGCGTAACCATCGCTAACGTCGTTTGCGTAAGCGTAAACTTACCCCTGCTATATGAGGGGTAAGTTTACGCAAGTCCTACGTAGGCCATGTTAAGTATGGCGTCGGGTCCGCATCGTGTTTTTCCGTCGGCTATGTCGTTTCCCTAAGTCGTTCTTGAATACGACTTTACGTCAATGACGCACACGTCGGCGTCATTGACGTTTTACGCCGAGAACTGGAGCATGCGCACTGGGCTATTTTAAGCCCGGCGCATGCGCAGTTCGTTAGAATCGGGGGGCACGCTTAATTTAAATAGAAGCCGCCCCCTTGGAGATACGCGTGGCTACGCCAGGCCATTTACACTCCGCCGCCCCAAACTACGGAGCAAGTGTTTGGGGAATACAGCACTTGCTCCTGTAGGTTGGGGCGGAGTTGGAGTGTAAATGGCTTACGCGTCGCCCGCGGGAAATCTAGGAGAATATGGCCCACCACTGCAGATCTCACCTGTGAGGAAAGCTGCTTATCGGCTCTCCTTTTCATAGACTCTTTACATCATAGGCTCTTTACCGTGATTGGAGATGCATTGTGTCCAAGGGACACACCTGTCAAAAATAGGTAAAAAATGCGCAACCAAAATGAACAAACAAACAAAGTGTCCTGTTATAAAGTGTAAAAAATATATCCAATTAAATAAATGTAAATAACATTTAGTGAATCCCACGGATAAAAGTGCAGGTGGTATTAAACAAAACTAGTGTCCACTACAGCTGATGTTGATTAGGTGTAATCACAAGGAAAAACTTCATCCAACAATATCATCCAAAAGATTTTCAGCCGTTGATAAACATTCAGACAGAGATGCCGCTTACCAGATCCGATGGACCTCTATTACGGAGGTCTTATGGGTCTTATGGGCTCATCCCTGTGAGTGACCAGTTGGCTAGGCACTGGTGTAGCAGCGTATCGGTCTTCCTTCAGGCTTGTGATAGATCCTATTACAGATGGTCTCAGCTTCCAATGGAATGGCATGGTATACGGGCATGTTAGAGGAAGAGCAAAAAAAAGCTTCATGGTGCAGTATGATTTGAGTAATCAAAAACCCCTTTATTGACAAGGCAGGTTTACTGACATCAGATAAAAAGCTTATTCAGCAGAACAGTTTAAAAAAACAGATACAAGCTTCCAGCAGCGGCTCCGGGCCGATCAGCTGGGGCGTGGTGACGTCACCACGCTTTGAAACCGTATTATTATATTTTAAGTTCAATGTGTATGATGTCTTGTTGTGTTTTCTTTTGTTTGTTTATTCTCAAAAATTTTTATTTATAACAGAGGAAACGGCTCACATGGACCACAGTACAAACATAGCAGTACATCAGCTCAGCGAAGCTGGCCCCCCTACAATCAGCACAAATAAAAACTCAAGTGTGTTTCTTTAGTGCTACGTTTGTGCTGTTTTGTGCCGCAAAAATTTACGTTTGTGCTGCCTTTATTTTGAAGATATTAGCAATTGTTTTTTCCAGACTATGACATCACACAGCCCCCCTACAACCCCAAATGACACAAAACTGGTCTCGTTGGTTAGTGCTACGTTTGTGCTGTTTTGTGCTGCTAATATTTCCGTTCTATCTTTTATCGTTTTTGCGTTATTAATGACTTATTAAAGGTCACCAAAGGTCACACAGCCCCCCTACAACGCCCAAATGACACGAAACTGGTCTCGTTGGTTAGTGCTACGTTTGTGCTGTTTTGTGCTGCTATTATTTCCGTTCTATCTTTTATCGTTTTTGCGTTATTAATGATTTATTAAAGGTCACCAAAGGTCACACAGCCCCCCTACAACCTCAAAATGACACAAAACTGGTCTCGTTGGTTAGTGCTACGTTTGTGCTGTTTTGTGCTGCTATTATTTCCGTTCTATCTTTTATCGTTTTTGCGTTATTAATGATTTATTAAAGGTCACCAAAGGTCACACAGCCCCCCTACAACCTCAAAATGACACGAAACTGGTCTCGTTGGTTAGTGCTACGTTTGTGCTGTTTTGTGCTGCAAAAAAATTATTTGTGCTGTTATGGTTTTAAAGTTATAACAGTTTATTTATTTTTTTCAAACCCCACTCACTTTGCCCACCTTACAATCAGCACAAATAAAAACTCAAGTGTGTTTCTTTAGTGCTATGTTTGTGCTGTTTAAAGTTCCTTTCTATCTTTTATCGTTTTTGCGTTATTAATGATTTATTAAAGGTCACCAAAGGTCACACAGCCCCCCTACAACCCCAAATGACACAAAACTGGTCTCGTTGGTTAGTGCTACGTTTGTGCCGTTTTGTGCTGCTATTATTTCCGTTCTATCTTTTATCTTTTTTGCGTTATTAATGATTTATTAAAGGTCACCAAAGGTCACACAGCCCCCCTACAACGCCCAAATGACACAAAACTGGTCTTGTTGGTTAGTGCTACGTTTGTGCTGTTTTGTGCTGCAATTTTTTTTATTTGTGCTGTTATGGTTTTAAAGTTATAACAGTTTAATTATTTTTTCAAACCCCACTCACTTTGCCCACCTTACAATCAGCACAAATAAAAACTCAAGTGTGTTTCTTTAGTGCTATGTTTGTGCTGTTTTGTGCTGTTTAAATTTCCTTTCTATCTTTTATCGTTTTTGCGTTATTAATAATTTATTAAAGGTCACCAAAGGTCAAACAGCTCCCCTACAATGCCAAAATGACACAAAACTGGTCTTGTTGGTTAGTGCTACGTTTGTGCTGTTTTGTGCTGCTAATATTCATGTTCTATCTTTTATCGTTTTGTGTTATTAATGATTTATTAAAGGTCACCAAAGGTCACACAGCCCCCCTACAACGCCCAAATGACGCAAAACTGGTCTTGTTGGTTAGTGCTACATTTGTGCTGGTTTGTGCTGCTAACAATTTTATTTGTGCTGTTATGGTTTTTAAGTTATAACAGTTTATTTGTTTTTTCAAACCCCACTCACTTTGCCCCCCCGTACAATCAGCACAAATAAAAACTCAAGTGTGTTTCTTTAGTGCTGCGTTTGTGCTGTTTAAATTTTCTTTCTATCTTTTATCGTTAAGGTCACTCAACCACCCACAACACCCAAATGACACAAAACTGGTCTCGTTGGTTAGTGCTACGTTTGTGCTGTTTTGTGCTGCTAAAATTTATGTTCTATCTTTTATTGTTTTTGTGTTATTAATGATTTATTAAAGGTCACCAAAGGTCACTCAGCCCCCCTACAACCCCGAAAGGACACAAAACTGGTCTCGTTGGTTAGTGCTACGTTTGTGCTGGTCTGTGCTGCTAAAATTTTTAGTTATGGTTTTTAAGTTATAACAGTTTTTTTGTTCTTTTCAAACCCCACTCACTTTGCCCCCCCCCCCCTGTACAATCTGCACAAATAAAAACTCAAATGTTTTAGTGCTATGTTTGTGCTGCTAATATTTTTATTTGTGCTGTTATGGTTTTTAAAATATAGCAGCTTGTTTTTATTTGATAACAACCCATTCACTTTGCACCCCATGTTATTAAATCTTAAAAACAAACAAACAAACAAAATGGAGTTTGACTGCTACCTGCCCTGACCATGGCTTGTCTCTGGATTCTGCCTTCTGTTCTTGCCTGATCTAACTCCCGTTGCTGATTTGGCTTCTGACCTGACTATCCTGTTGTCTGCCGTCTATGCCTGATCTGTCCGACCATTATGGACCATTATGCATCCTGCTCATCAAGCCTGCTACAGCTCTTCAGTCCAGCAAGGTCTCACCTGTCTCCTGCTTCCAGCTGCTTACCCACAGTATGCTGCCAGCCAAGCTCAGTGCCAGCTTATATGCCACCAGCCGGTTCTGCTGCCACCACGCAGTCTACTGGACTTATCACAGGCACCCATACCTTGCTGTGCTCCAATTGCTGCTGTCTAACCAGGAGATCACTAACCAGGTATGGGACAGGAGGGCAGGGTGGTGTCATTGTCTGGGAAAAAACTAATTGCTTATATCTTAAAAATAAAAGCAGCACAAATTTGTATTTTTATGGCACAAAAAAGCACAAACGTAGCACTAACAAATAGTATGTTTGTTTTTAAGATTTAATAACATGGGGTGCAAAGTGAGTGGGTTGTTATGAAATAAAAACAAGCTGTTATATCTTAAAAACCATAGCAGCACAAATAAAAATATTAGCAGCACAAACATAGCACTAAAACATTTGAGTTTTTATTTGTGCAGATTGTACGGGGGGGGGGGGGGGGCAAAGTGAGTGGGGTTTGAAAAGAACAAAAAAACTGTTATAACTTAAAAACCATAACAGCACAAATAAATTTTTTAGCAGCACAAACCAGCACAAGTGTAGCACTAACCAACAAGACCAGTTTTGCGTCATTTGGGCCTTGTAGGGGGGCTGTGTGACCTTTGGTGACCTTTAATAAATCATCAATAACGCAAAACGATAAAAGATAGAAAGGAAATTTAAACAGCACAAAACAGCACAAACATAGCACTAAAGAAACACACTTGAGTTTTTATTTGTGCTGATTGTAAGGTGGGCAAAGTGAGTGGGGTTTGAAAAAAATAAATAAACTGTTATAACTTTAAAACCATAACAGCACAAATAAAAAGAATTGCAGCACAAAACAGCACAAACGTAGCACTAACCAACGAGACCAGTTTCGTGTCATTTGGGCGTTGTAGGGGGGCTGTGTGACCTTTGGTGACCTTTAATAAATCATTAATAACGCAAAAAAGATAAAAGATAGAACGGAAATAATAGCAGCACAAAACAGCACAAACGTAGCACTAACCAACGAGACCAGTTTTGTGTCATTTTGAGGTTGTAGGGGGGCTGTGTGACCTTTAATAAATCATTAATAAACGCAAAAACGATAAAAGATAGAACGGAAATAATAGCAGCACAAAACGGCACAAACGTAGCACTAACCAACGAGACCAGTTTTGTGTCATTTGGGGTTGTAGGGGGGCTGTGTGACCTTTGGTGACCTTTAATAAATCATTAATAACGCAAAAAAGATAAAAGATAGAACGGAAATAATAACAGCACAAAACAGCACAAACGTAGCACTAACCAACAAGACCAGTTTTGTGTCATTTGGGCGTTGTAGGGGGGCTGTGTGACCTTTGGTGACCTTTAATAAGTCATTAATAACGCAAAAACGATAAAAGATAGAAAGGAACTTTAAACAGCACAAAACAGCACAAACATAGCACTAAAGAAACACACTTGAGTTTTTATTTGTGCTGATTGTAAGATGGGCAAAGTGAGTGGGGTTTGAAAAAAAAATAAACTGTTATAACTTTAAAACCATAACAGCACAAATAAAAAAAATTGCAGCATAAACGTAGCACTAACCAACGAGACCAGTTTCGTGTCATTTGGGCGTTGTAGGGGGGCTGTGTGACCTTTGGTGACCTTTAATAAATCATTAATAACGCAAAAAAGATAAAAGATAGAACGGAAATAATAGCAGCACAAAACAGCACAAACGTAGCACTACCAACGAGACCAGTTTTGTGTCATTTGGGGTTGTAGGGGGGCTGTGTGACCTTTGGTGACCTTTAATAAATCATTAATAACGCAAAAAAGATAAAAGATAGAACAGGAAATAATAGCAGCACAAAACAGCACAAACGTAGCACTAACCAACGAGACCAGTTTTGTGTCATTTGGGCGTTGTAGGGGGGCTGTGTGACCTTTGGTGACCTTTAATAAGTCATTAATAACGCAAAAACGATAAAAGATAGAAAGGAATTTTAAACAGCACAAACATAGCACTAAAGAAACACACTTGAGTTTTTATTTGTGCTGATTGTAAGGTGGGAAAAGTGAGTGGGGTTTGAAAAAAATAAATAAACTGTTATAACTTTAAAACCATAACAGCACAAATAATTTTTTTTGCAGCACAAAACAGCACAAACGTAGCACTAACCAACGAGACCAGTTTTGTGTCATTTTGAGGTTGTAGGGGGGCTGTGTGACCTTTGGTGACCTTTAATAAATCATTAATAACGCAAAAACGATAAAAGATAGAACGGAAATAATAGCAGCACAAAACAGCACAAACGTAGCACTAACCAACGAGACCAGTTTTGTGTCATTTGGGGTTGTAGGGGGGCTGTGTGACCTTTGGTGACCTTTAATAAGTCATTAATAACGCAAAAACGATAAAAGATAGAACGGAAATATTAGCAGCACAAAACAGCACAAACGTAGCACTAACCAACGAGACCAGTTTTGTGTCATTTGGGGTTGTAGGGGGGCTGTGTGATGTCATAGTCTGGAAAAAACAATTGCTAATATCTTCAAAATAAAAGCAGCACAAACGTAAATTTTTGCGGCACAAAACAGCACAAACGTAGCACTAAAGAAACACACTTGAGTTTTTATTTGTGCTGATTGTAGGGGGGCCAGCTTCGCTGAGCTCAGTACATCACAGCTCGTAACTGAAACAATCACTTAGGAAGGGTTCTCCTGAGATCGTAAAGGGAAGTCTAAGCCCCAAGCACGCCCTACAGGTAGACCGCGGACCCACGGAACCTATCCTCCCCTTTTCCGTTTACAACCAAAGATGTTAGCAAGAAGAGTTGAGAGAGTAAGAGACAAGTGGATAGATAGCCCGGTGTTAGCGGGGGAGTAGGGGGGGGGGGGTCAGGCACGGGGAGGGGGGGGGGAGGGCAGAGAGGGGAGGGGGGTGGAGAAGGCAACCCACGGACATGGGTCAATACTTGATATAGTGTTTACAGGAGACCGCTGTCTCTCAAAGAGTGCGGCTAAAGATTAGTTTGGAGCAGTTGCGGTAGGGTGGGGGGCGGGCGGGTCTAAACCCGCTTCCCCCCGTAGTAGTTGCCCTTCGTTGGAGTACTTAACCACTTCCCGACCGCCGCATGTAGATATACGTCGGCAGAATGGCACATACAGGCACATTGGCGTACCTGTACGTCCCTCCCTAGACGTGGGTCGGGCGATCGGGACCCCCCCCGCTACATGCGGCGGTCGGATACCCGCGGGGAGCGATCCGGGACGATGGCGTGGCTATTCGTTTATAGCCGCTCCATCGCGATCGCTCCCCGGAGCTGAAGAACGGGGAGAGCCGTATGTAAACACGGCTTCCCCGTGCTTCACTGTGGCGGCTGCATCGATCGAGTGATCCCTTTTATAGGGAGACTCGATCGATGACATCAGACCTACAGCCACACCCCCCTACAGTTGTAAACACACACTAGGTGAACCCTAACTCCTACAGCGCCCCCTGTGGTTAACTCCCAAACTGCAACTGTCATTTTCACAATAAACAATGCAATTTAAATGCATTTTTTGCTGTGAAAATGACAATGGTCCCAAAAATGAGTCAAAATTGTCCGAAGTGTCCGCCATAATGCCGCAGTCACGAAAAAAAATCGCTGATCGCCGCCATAAGTAGTAAAAAAAATAAATGAATAAAACTATCCCCTATTTTGTAAACGCTACAAATTTTGCGCAAACCAATCGATAAACGCTTATTGCCATTTTTTTTACCAAAAATAGGTAGAAGAATACGTATCGGCCTAAACTGAGGAAAAAATAAATTATATATGTTTTTGGGGGATATTTATTATAGCAAAAAGTAAAAAATATTGAATTTTTTTCAAAATTGTCGCTCTATTTTTGTTTATAGCGCAAAAAATAAAAACCGCAGAGGTGATCAAATACCACAAAAAGAAAGCTCTATTTGTGGGGAAAAAAGGACGCCAATTTTGTTTGGGAGCCACGTCGCACGACCGCGCAATTGTCAGTTAAAGCGACGCAGTGCCGAATTGTAAAAACCCCTTGGGTCATTTAGCAGCATATTGGTCCTTAAGTGGTTAAAGAAATTCCAGTGTTGCCAGTTGTTTGTTTATTAAGAAATGTAATAAAATGATTTATAAAAAAAAAAAAAAAATAGATCTCAACTTTGTATTTAAAGGTTTTCCTGGATTTTGGCTTCGATAAGAAGAATATCAATAATAGTGTCAAATCCGTAAAGTTTTTTTTTTGCAGCTCGTTGCTGGATGTGACCCCGGTGTACAATACATACACAAATACTATAATTCCCGGCAGCCCCACCTTTATTTACCTGGACCAAGAACCATGTTTATTTATAGGTGCCGAAATATGTACTCAGCTTTACGTGTGCTGGGAGAATAACTAGTAAAAATGCAAAGACATTATCAGCGGTTATAAGGTAGCAATACTAACATGCAACATACAACAATCAGAATTCATTCTACTGAAATGACAGATGATATGGGATTTTTTTGGGGATTGGGGGTTACCTAACTCTGTGGGGCAGATCCACAAAGATCTGCCCCGGCGCAGCGTATCTGAGATACGCTACGCCGCCGTAACTTACTTTTGTTGGTTTGAATCCTAAAAGAATTTGCGGCGGCGTAGTGTATCTCTCGCGGCGTAAGGGCGCGGAATTCAAATTGGGCAGGTAGGGGGCGTGTTTCATTTAAATGAAGCGTGTCCCTGCGCCGAACGAACTGCGCATGTGCCGTCCCTAAATTTCCCGCCGTGCATTGCGCTAAATGACGTCGCAAGGACGTCATTGTTTTGACGTGGATGTAAATTACGTCCATCCCGATTCACGGACGACTTACGCAAACAACATTTTTTTTTTTAAATTATACGCGGGAACGACGGCCATACTTAACCAGTTAGCAACCGCCCTATAGACGAAATACGTCTACAAGGCGGTTGCTTAACTCTGGGAGGGCGTCAATGTACGTCCTCCCAGAGTCGCGCTCCCGCGCGCCCTGTGGGGCGCGCACACGGGAGTCTCCGTGACCGCCGGGTCCTCCGGACCCGGCTGATCACGGATCACGGTAAATCGCCGCTGATGGCGGCGATTTACCACGTGATCGCTCCGTCCAATGACGGAGCGATCACTAGTAAACAATTCGGCGTCATGTGATGACGCCGGTTCCTCCCTCTCCTCTCTGTACCGAACGGTACAGTGTGAGAGAGGAGAGGGGAGAGAGCGGAAGCAGCAGCAGCTGCTGCTGCTGCTGCGGGCTGGATCTGTGACACATGTAGTCACAGATCCAGCCATCCATCCCTCCCTGTGCAATACTCTGCAGTACCAGCCATACTCTGCAATGCCCCCATACTCTGCAATGCCCCCACACTCTGCAATGCCCCCACACTCTGCAATACCCCCACACTGTGCAATACCCCAAAATACTCTGCAATGCCCCCACACTCTGCAATGCCCCCACACTGTGCAATACCCCAAAATACTCTGCAATACCCCAAAATACTCTGCAATACCCGCAATACTCCGCAATGCCCCGCAATACTCCGCAATGCCCCGCAATACTCCGCAATGCCCCACAATACCCCACAATACTCTGCAATACCCCGCAATACCCCGCAATACTCCGCAATACCCCACAATACCCCGCAATACTCCACAATACACCGCAATACTCCACAATACACCGCAATACTCCGCAATACACCGCAATACTCCGCAATACCCTGCAATACTCCGCAATACCCTGCAATACCCCACAATACTCCGTAATACCCCACAATACTCCGCAATACCCCACAATACTCCGCAATACCCTGCAACATCATCTATGGGGATTTTTAAGTAGCGAAGTTTGGCGCCATTCCACGAGCGTGTGCAATTTTGAAGGGTGACATGTTGGGTATCTATTTACTCGGCGTAACTTCATCTTTCACATTTATGCAAAATAATGAAGAAAAAATACTAAATTTGCCAAATTTTATAACAGAAACAAAGAAAAATTATTTTTTTTTACAGAATTTTCAGTCTTTTTTCTTTTATAGCGCAAAAAATAAAAAACCCAACGGTGATTAAATACCACCAAAAGAAAGCTCTATTTGTGTGAAAAAAAGGATGAAAATTTCATTTGGGTACAGTGTTGTATGACTGAGAAATTGTCATTCAAATTGTGAGAGCACCGAAAGCTGAAAATCGGTCTGGTTATTAAGGGGGTTTACGTGCCTAGTGGTCAAGTGGTTAACATTGCGTACGCCACCAAATAGCAGCTTTAACTATACGCCGAAAAAAGCCGACTAGAGACGACGTAAAAAAATGCGACGGCCGCTCGGATGTTTGTGGATCGTCGGAAATAGCCAATTTGCATACTCGACGCGGAAAACAACGGGAACGCCACCCAGCGGACGCCGAAGAATTGCATCTTAGATCTAACCCAGAAGCCGTCGTATCTTGTTTTGAGGATTCAAACTAAAGATACGACGTGGGAAATTTGAAAGTACGCCGGAGTATCAGTAGATACGCCGGCGTACTCTCTTTGTGGATCTGGCCCTGTCTCTTTAACCACTTTAGCCCCAGGCCTGTTTTTCAGAGTCGGTGTTTACGAGACAAAACCATTTTTTTTTGCTAGAAAATTACTTAAAACCCCCAAACATTATATATATTTTTTTCTAACACCCTAGAGAATAAAATGGAAGTCATTGCAATACTTTTTGTCACACCGTATTTGCGCAGCGGTCTTTACAAGCGCACTTTTTTTGGAAAAAATTCACTTTTTTAAATGAAAAAATAAGACAACAATAAATTTGGCCCAATTTTTTTATATATTGTGAAAGATAATGTTACGCCGAGTAAAATGATACCCAACATGTCACGCTTAAAAATTGCGCCCGCTCGTGGCATGGCGTCAAACTTTTACCCTTAAAAATCTTGATAGGCGACGTTTAAAAAATTCTACAGGTTGCATTTTTTGAGTTACAGAGTAGTTCTAAGGCTAAAATTAATGCTCTCGCTCTAACGATCGCGGCGATACCTCACTTGTGTGGTTTGAATACCGTTTTCATATGTCGGCGCTACTCGCGTATACGTTCGCTTCTACGTGCGAGCTCGTCGGGACGGGGCGCTTTAAAAAACATTTTTTTTGCTTTTCGCATTTATTTTTATTTATTTTAGAATTTTTAACACTGATAAAAAAAAAAATGATCACTTTTATTCCTATTACAAGGAATGTAAACATCCCTTGTAATAGAAAAAAGCATGACAGGTCCTCTTAAATATGAGATCTGGGGTCAAAAAGACCTCAGATCTCATATTTAGGCTTAAATGCAAAAAAAAAAAAAAAATTTGGAAATGTCATTTTTTCAAATGACAAAAAAAAAAATGTTTCTTTAAGACGCTGGGCGGGACTGACGTTTTGACGTCACTTCCGCCCAGCAGAGCTATGGGGACGGGCGAAGGAGATTTTTCCTTCAGTCTCGTCCCCGCTCACCAGCCGGATGGTCGCAATCTCCTCCGCCGCTACCGACGGCTACGGTAAGCGGCGGGAGAGCGGCGGGAGGGGGGGGGCCCTCTCCCGCCACCGATAACGGCGATCTCGCGGCGAATCCGCCGCGGAGACCGCCATTATCGTTAACACGGCCGCCCACAGAAGAGATGAATATCTCGATTGTGGCAGCAGCTGCTGCCGTTACCTAGATATTCATCTCTAAAGTGAGGACGTATAACGACGGTGGGCGGTCGGCAAGTAGTTAAAAAAATAAACCTAAAATATGTTATAAGATGTCATCGCTTGGGCCTTCTAGGCTTATTCCACTTTGGGTAATTCATTACTGTCAGGACCATTTTTAACATGGGGCACAAGGGGAAGCTGCCCTGGGCCCAGTCATTGTTGCGGGACCCAAAGCAGCTGCCCCTTGAGCCCGCACTGACCACAAATTGTTGATAAGTAGATTTGCCTAATATTCAGCAGATACGGGTGGAATTGGAAGTTTGGGGTGCTGGTGATTGGTTGGGTGTTATGTCTGCAGCCTATGCAGTGTTTGGCCAGCTTGGTAAGGTAAACCTTGTCCAGAGAGAGCTCCTGTCAGTCCCGGGCACAGTCACACTGACCCCCCTCCATCACCATGTCCAACAAGCTGCAGACCAATAGCCCGCTGAAGAACTTCTTTGCTGGAGGGTTTGGTAAGGGTGTGCTTGGTTTTCCTGACATCCTCTGGACACTATCAAGGTGAGAATGCTGGGGAAGGGGGGCAATACAGGGGTCTGTGGAGGGAGGGGAAGGGGTCCTCCTGTGTAATGGGGTAGTATTTTTGGAGGGGGGAAATGTGTAATGGTGGAGGTAATATGAGGGGGGTCCTATGTAATAATGGCGGTAGAATGGGGAGGGGGGGGCCTATGTAATGATAGGGGCAATATGGGGGAGGAGGTCCTGTGTAATGATGGGGATAGTATGGGGGAGGGGTCCCTTGTAATGATAGGGGTAGTATGGGGGAGGGATGTCCTGTGTAATGATAGGGGTGAGGATGGAGGAGGGGGGTCCTAGGTAATGATGGGGGTACTATGAGGGGGAGGTCTTGTGTAATGATGGGGGTTGTATGGGGAAGGGGGTCCTGGGTAATGATGGGGGTAGTATGGAGGAGGGGTCCTGTGTAATCATAGGGGTGATGATGGTGAAGGGGGTTCTGGGTAACGACTGAGAATGGGGGTCCTGTGTAATGATGGGGGAGGGGGGTCCTGTTTAACCTGTTCCCTACCGAGCCATAGTAATATGACGTCGGCAGGAACTGTCTGTCCCTCAGAGTGGACGTCATATGACGTCCTTTACATCGTGACCGCTAGGCGGCAAAGCATGCGACCCGGTGAACGTGCTCGGCGGCCGCGATGTCCGCCGGGCACCCGCGATTGCCGGAAATCACGGCAGCAGCCTGCCAGAGGTGAGGAGACCGATGTGTGTTCCCAGTACAGAGGAACACAGATCGGTCTCCTCCCCTTGTGAGTCCCCTCCACCCTACAGTTAGATTCACTCCCAGGGAACATATTAACCCCTTCAGCGCCCCCATGGTGTTAACCCCTTCCCTGCCAGTCACATTTACACAGTAATCAGTGCAGTTTTATAGCACTAATCGCTGTATAAATGTGAATGGTCCCAAAAACGTGTCAAAAGTGTCCGATCTGTCCGCCGCAATGTCACGGTCACAATAAAAATACTAGTAAAAAAATAATATTAAATGGAAATGCCATAAGTCTATCACCTATCTTATAGACGCTACAACTTTTGCGCAAACCAATCAATATACGCTTATTGCGATTTTTTTTTACCAAAAATATGTAGAAGAATACGTATCGGCCTAAACTGAGAAAAAAAAAAAAATTATATTTATTAAATCAAAAAGTAAAAAATATGGGGCTAGATTCAGCATTGATTTACGCGGCGTATCTATAGATACGCCGCGTAAATTTAAAGCTGCGCCGGCGTATCTTCTTTCTGTATTCAGAAAGCAAGATACGCCGACATTAGCCTAAGATCCGACTGGTGTAAGTCTCCTACACCGTCGTATCTTAGGGTGCATATTTACGCTGGCCGCTAGGTGGCGCTTCCGTCGTTTTCGGCGTAGAATATGCAAATGACCTAGATACGCAAATTCACAAATTTACGTACGCCCGGCGCTATTTTTTTACGTCGTTTACGTTAGGCTTTTTCGGCGTAAGGTTGCTCCTGCTATTATGAGGCGTACGCAATGTTAAGTATGGACGTCGTTCCTGCGTTGAATTTTTTACGTCGTTTGCGTAAGTCGTTCGCGAATAGGGCTGGGCGTAATTTACGTTCACGTCGAAACCAATGACGTCCTTGCGGCGTACTTTGGAGCAATGCACACTGAAAAATTCCACGGACGGCGCATGCGCCGTTCGGGAAAAACGTCAATCACGTCGGGTCACCACCCATTTACATAAAACACGCCCCCCTCATACTCATTTGAATTAGGAGCGCTTACGCCGGCCCCATTTACGCTACGCCGCCGCAACTTACGGAGCAAGTGCTTTGTGAATACTGCACTTGCCCGTGTAAGTTGCGGCGGCGTAGCGTAAACAACATACGCTACGCCCGCACAAACTACTTGAATCTAGCCCACAGTGTTTTTTCAAAATTGTTGCTCTTCTTTTGTTTATAGCGCAAAAAATAAAAACCGCAGAGGTGATCAAATACCACCAAACGAAAGCTCTATTTGTGGGGGAAAACATAACGATTTCATTTGGGTACAGTGCTGCATGACTGCGCAATTGTCATTCAAAGTGCAACAGCGCTGAAAACGAAAAATTGGTGAAGGGGGTGAAAATGCCCTGTATGAAAGTGGTTAATGATGGGGGTAGAACCCATCCCCACTAACCATTACCATTTAACCTTCTATGAGGAGGTGAGTTGCCATCTGGATAAAGGAAGGCCCGTAGACGTGGTGTATCTGGATAAAAGAAGGCCCGTAGACGTGGTGTATCTGGATAAAGGAAGGCCCGTAGACGTGGTGCATCTGGATAAAGGAAGGCCCGTAGATGTGGTGTATCTGGATAAAAGAAGGCCCGTAGACGTGGTGTATCTGAATAAAGGAAGGCCCGTAGATGTGGTGTATCTGGATAAAGGAAGGCCCGTAGACGTGGTGTATCTGAATAAAGGAAGGCCCGTAGACGTGGTGTATCTGGATAAAGGAAGGCCCGTAGACGTGGTGCATCTGGATAAAGGAAGGCCCGTAGACGTGGTGTATCTGGATAAAGGAAGGCCCGTAGACGTGGTGCATCTGGATAAAGGAAGGCCCGTAGATGTGGTGTATCTGGATAAAAGAAGGCCCGTAGACGTGGTGTATCTGGATAAAGGAAGGCCCGTAGACGTGGTGTATCTGGATAAAGGAAGGCCCGTAGACGTGGTGCATCTGGATAAAGGAAGGCCTGTAGACGTGGTGTATCTGGATAAAGGAAGGCCCGTAGACATGGTGTATCTGGATAAAAAAAGGCCAGTAGACGTGGTATATCTGGATAAAGGAAGGCCCGTAGACGTGGTGTATCTGGATAAAGGAAGGCCCGTAGACGTGGTGTATCTGGATAAAGGAAGGCCCGTAGACGTGGTGTATCTGGATAAAGGAAGGCCAGTAGACGTGGTGTATCTGGATAAAGGAAGGCCCGTAGACGTGGTGTATCTGGATAAAGGAAGGCCCGTAGACGTGGTGTATCTGGATAAAGGAAGGCCCGTAGATGTGGTGTATCTGGATAAAGGAAGGCCAGTAGACGTGGTGTATCTGGATAAAGGAAGGCCAGTAGACGTGGTGTATCTGGATAAAGGAAGGCCCGTAGACGTGGTGTATCTGGATAAAGGAAGGCCCGTAGACGTGGTGTATCTGGATAAAGGAAGGCCAGTAGACGTGGTGTATCTGGATAAAGGAAGGCCCGTAGACGTGGTGCATCTGGATAAAGGAAGGCCCGTAGACGTGGTGTATCTGGATAAAGGAAGGCCCGTAGATGTGGTGTATCTGGATAAAAGAAGGCCCGTAGACGTGGTGTATCTGGATAAAGGAAGGCCCCGTAGACGTGGTGTATCTGGATAAAGGAAGGCCCGTAGACGTGGTGCATCTGGATAAAGGAAGGCCCGTAGATGTGGTGTATCTGGATAAAAGAAGGCTCGTAGACGTGGTGTATCTGGATAAAGGAAGGCCAGTAGACGTGGTGTATCTGGATAAAGGAAGGCCCGTAGACGTGGTGTATCTGGATAAAGGAAGGCCCGTAGACGTGGTGTATCTGGATAAAAAAAGGCCAGTAGACGTGGTATATCTGGATAAAGGAAGGCCCGTAGACGTGGTGTATCTGGATAAAGGAAGGCCCGTAGACGTGGTGTATCTGAATAAAGGAAGGCCCGTAGACGTGGTGTATCTGGATAAAGGAAGGCCCGTAGACGTGGTGTATCTGGATAAAGGAAGGCCCGTAGACGTGGTGTATCTGGATAAAGGAAGGCCCGTAGATGTGGTGTATCTGGATAAAGGAAGGCCCGTAGATGTGGTGTATCTGGATAAAGGAAGGCCAGTAGACGTGGTGTATCTGGATAAAGGAAGGCCCGTAGACGCCCGTAGACGTAATGTATCTGGATAAAGGAAGGCCCGTAGACGTAATGTATCTGGGTAATGGGAGGCCCGTACACGTGGTGTATCTGGATTTTGCAAAAGCATTTGACACAGTTCCCCATATACGTTTACTGTACAAAGTAAGGTCCGTTGGCATGGACCATAGGGGGTGAGTCCATGGAAAACTGGCTACAAGGGCGAGTTCAGAGGGTGGTGATAAACGGGGAATACTCAGAATGGTCAGGGGTGGGTAGTGGGGTCCCCCAGGGTCCTGTGCTGGGACCAATCCTATTTAATTTGTTCATAAACTACCTGGAGGACGGGGAAAACAGTGCAATCTCTGTATTTGTGGACGATACTAAGCTAAGCAGGGCAATAACTTCTCAGCAGGATGTGGAAACCTTGCAAAATTATCTGAATAATTAATGGGGTGGCCTAGATGACCAGTGACGGGACAAGGTCATCCGGTGCCCAGAGCGAAGATGAAAAACTGTGCACCCCCCCCCCCCCCGCTGTGAAAAGCTACAGCGCCTACAGACGATGGGATCTATACTAATGCATCAGTGACAGTGCATTAACCCCCTTCCTTCCTTCCTTACCAATACCATTGCTAGTTAAGCAAATTATTAGACTGCAGACATGATATAAGACAAGAGATGGTCAGAGACTGAGAACATGATACAAGAGATGGTCAGAGACTGAGAACATGATACAAGAGATGGTCAGAGACTGAGGACATGATACAAGAGATGGTTAGAGACTGAGGACATGATGAGAGAGATGGTTAGTCTGAGGACATGATACAAGAGATGGTTAGAGACTGAGGACATGATGCAAGAGATGGTTAGAGACTGAGGACATGATACAAGAGATCAATTCAGACTTACAAGTGCCCATCAAATGCAGCCTACCGCTGTGCCCATCAATACCGCTTCATTGTGCCCATAATCTCAGCCTCTCTGTGCCCATAATCGCAGCCTCTCTGTGCCCATAATCGCAGCCTCTCTGTGCCCATCAATGCCGCATCACTGTGCCCATCAGTGCCGCCTCACTGTGCCCATAATCACAACCTCTCTGTGCCCATAATCGCAGCCTCTCTGTGCCCATCAATGCTGCCTCTCTGTGCCCATAATCACAACCTCTCTGTGCCCATAATAACAGCCTCTCTGTGCCCATCAATGCCACCTCACTGTGCGTATCAATGCCGTCTCACTGTGCGCATAATCGCAGCCTCTCTGTGCCCATAATTGCAGTCTCTATGTGACCATAATTGCAGCCTCTCTGTGCCCATAATTGCAGCCTCTCTGTGCCCATAATTGCAGCCTCTCTGTGCCCATAATAGCAGCCTCTCTGTGACCATAATTGTAGCCTCTCTGTGACCATAATAGCAGCCTCTCTGTGACCATAATCGCAGCCTCTCTGTGACCATAATAGCAGCCTCTCTGTGACCATAATAGCAGCCTCTCTGTGACCATAATAGCAGCCTCTCTGTGCCAATAATAGCAGCCTATCTGTGCCCATCGCAGCCTCTCTGTGCCCATAATATAACAGCCTCTCTGTGCCCATAATTTCAGCCTCTCTGTGCCAATAATCGCAGCCTCACTTTGCCTATGAATGCAGATTTACCATAGCCTGCCCTGGATCACACAACGGACATCTCCCGCAGCACTGTGTGTCACATAGCTGTGTGCGTGTTCAGCGGTGCCGTAACAAGGTCCCACCCCCCTAGACCGGCTCGTGTGATAGGCGGAACTCTGGTTCAATCTGCTACCACATGAGCTGATCTAAGGGGGCGGGACCGGCACTGCCGAACACACACACGCTTTGGGAGTGTGCCCGCGGGTCCCGCGAACTCGATGTTCGTCGGCGATCCGCAATTGCGCTGAGGAGACGCAAAACAGGGAAATGCCTATGTAAACAAGGCATTTCTCTGTTCTGCCTAGTGACAGGACAGTGATCTACTACTCCCTGTGATCGGGAGCAGTGATCACTGTCATGTCAGTGGTAGCCCATACCCACATCACTCCCTAGGACACACTTAACCCATTCCTCGCCCCCTAGTGTTTAGCCCCTTCCCTGCCAGTGTCATTTACACAGTAATCAGTGCATTTTTATAGCACTGATCGCTGTATCAATGACAATGGTCGCAAAACAGTGTCAAAAGTGTCCAATGTGTCCGCCATAATGTTGGTCCCAATAAAAATCGCTGGTCGCCGCCATTACTAGTAAAAAAATAATAATAATAAAATGTCATAAAGCTATCCCCTATTTTGTTGATGCTATAACTTTTGAGCAAACAAATCAATAAACGCATATTGCCATTTTTTTAAACCAAAAATATGTAGAAGAATACGTATCGGCTTAAACTGAGGAAAAAATATATATATATTTTTTTTTAACCACTTAAGGATTGCCTCCTGCACATTTACGTTGGCAGAATGGCACGGCTGGGCACAAGCACGTACCTGTACGTCCTCTTTAAGTGCCCAGCCGTGGGTCCGAAGCTCCGTGTCCGCGGGACCCGCGGACCCGATCGGTCCCCGGAGCTGAAGAACGGGGAGAGCTGTGTGTAAACACAGCTTCCCCGTTCTTCACTGTGGCGCCGTCATTGATCGTGTGTTCTCTGATATAGGGAAGCACGATCAATGACGTCACACGTCCAGCCCCACCCCCTACAGTTAGAAACACATATGAGGTCACACTCAACCCCTTCAGCGCCCCCTTGTGGTTAACTCCTAAAATGCAATTGTCATTTTCACAGTAAACAATGCATTTTTATAGCATTTTTTGCTGTGAAAATGACAATTGTCCCAAAAACGTGTCAAAATTGTCCCATGTGTCCGCCATAATGTCGCAGTCACGAAAAAAAAACGCTGATCGCCGCCATTAATAGTAAAAAAAAATTATTAATAAAAATGCAATAAAACTATCCCCTATTTTGTAAACACTATAAATTTTGCGCAAACCAATCGATAAACGCTTATTGCGATTTTTTTTTACCAAAAATATGTAGAAGAATACGTATCGGCCTAAACTGAGGGAAAATTTTTATTTTTTTATATATTTTTGGGGGATATTTATTGTAGCAAAAAGTTAAAAATATTGCATTTTTTTTTCAAAATTGTCGCTCTATTTTTGTTTATAGCGCAAAAAATAAAAACCGCAGAGGTGATCAAATACCACCAAAAGAAAGCCACAACCTCGCAATTGCCAGTTAAAGTAATGCAGTGCCGAATCGCAAAAACTGGCCCGGGTCCTTTACCTGCATTTTGGTCCGGGGCTTAAGTGGTTAAATGTGGGACATTTATTATAGCAAAAAGTAAAAAGATATTGGGCCAGATCCACGTAGCGTGGCGCATTGTTGCGTCCGCCGTAGCGTATCTTGGATACACTACGCCGCCGTAACTTACAGCGTATTTTCCTTATCCTTAAAGAATTTGCGCCGTAAGTTACGGCGGCGTAGTGTAACTTTGGCAAATGGATGTGATGGGGGCGTGTTTTATGTTAATACGTCTTGACCCAATGTAAATTACGTTTTTTTTAACGGGCCCGTGCGCCGTCTGTGGGGGTATCTTAGTGCGCATGCTCGAAATTAACCCGCAACAAGCCAATGCTTACGACGTGAACGTCATTCTACGCAAAGCCCTATTTGCAAACGACTTAAAAATTCGACGCGGGAACGACGTCCATACATAAGATACGCCTCATATAGCAGGGGTAACTATACGCCGAAAAAAGCCTTACGAAAACGACGTAAAAAAAAGCGCCGGCCGGAAGTACGTTTGTGGGTTTGCGTATCTAGCTAATTTGCATACTCGACACAGAATTCGACGGAAGCGCCACCTAGCGGCCAGCGTACATATGCACCTTAGATCCGACGGCGTACTAAGACGTACGTCAGTCGGATCTAGCCCAGCTTCAGGCGTATCTTGTTTTGTGGATACAAAACAAAGATACGCCGGAGCAACCTAGAAGTTACGCAGCGTATCAATAGATACGCCAGCGTAACTTCTTTGAGGATCTGGCCCATTGTGTTTTTTTCAAAATTATCGCTCTTTTTTTGTTTATAGCACAAAAAATAAAAACCACAGAGGTGATCAAATACCACCAAAATAAAGCTCTATTTTGGGTGAAAAAAAGGACGTCAATTTTGTTTGGGAGACACGTCGCACGACCACGCAATTGTCAGTTAAAGCGACGCAGTGCCGAATCGCAAAAAAAAACGCCGGTCATTGGGCAGCCAATTCTTCCGGGGCTGGAGTGGTTAAGGACCCCTCCAAATATTAGTTTAGCTGAAGCTGTTTGTAGAAGACACGTCATTCTAGTGAATTTTTGTTTGTAGCCCAGCAGAGTTTACATAAGTAATGGAGTGTCACCGAGAGAAAAGAAGAGTCGGCGCTCACTCACCGCCGGTTGGGGATCCGCGTGTTTGTAAGAAAATATCTACATTGCTCCTGAGTGTTAAGACTTCATTTATTACTGTCCGCTAATGTCACTGCTTTTTTTGGATTAATTTATTGACCTAATTAAGGATTAATTAATAACACTCACGGTGCTTAAAGCTGCCTCCATTCATCAGTAGTTGGGAAACAGCTTTGTATATGTTATGGGAAGTATTCCGAATTACAAGCTGGAACTGCTCAGTGACAGAAACATTTCCCAAAGTGAAGCTCAGACATTTAATGAAAGAGAATTATTCCAGGCAAATCGCTACAAAACAGAATTTTGCAATTAACCACTTCCATACCAGCCGCCGTCATATGACGTCCACAAAGTGTCTCTACCATCCAGAGTGGACGTCATATGACGTCCTGGGCTTTTCGGGTGGATATCTGAATGATGCCTGCAGCGAAAGGCATCATCCAGATATCTATCTCTTGTGCCGGCGATTCTGCACAACGTAAGAACGATCATAGCGGCGCTTCCGCCGCTAGATCGTTCTTACAGGCGGCGGGAGGGGACATCCGCCCCTCCCGCCGCCATCCGGTGCTTCTCCGGGCTCTCCCGTGCCATCGGGGGCCCGGAGAACGAATCGTCCGGCGCTGGCAGGAAGCATAGAGATGACTGGTGACCAGATGGTCACCAGTCATCTCTATGACCGTCGGAAGGCCCGGGCGCGATGTGATGACGTCACGCCCGGGTCCCGTAAGTAAACAAAGCCGTGATTGCGGCTGTAAGCCACATTATTCATGAGCTCAGTGAATTTTTTTTCACCGATCTCATGGTTTCCAGCCTGGAGGAGAGATGTGGGGTCTTATTGACCCCCCGCATCTCTCCATAAAGAGGACCTGTCACACACATTCCTATTACAAGGGATGTTTACATTCCTTGTAATAGGAATAAAAGTAATAAAAAATAAAAAATAAATAAAAAAAGTTTAAAAAAATAAATAAATATGTAAAATAAATAAATAATAATAATAATAAAAAATTAAAACGCAACTGTCCCCAGTAGCTCACGCGCAGAAGCGAACGCACACGCAAGTCCCGCCGACATATGTAAACGCCGTTTAAACCACATATGTGAGGTATCGCCGCGTGCGTTAGAGTGCCAGCAACAATTCTAGCACTAGATCTCCTCTGTAAATCTAAACCGGTAACCTGTAAAAAATTTCAAAGCCTTGCCTATGGAGATTTTTAAGTACCGAAGTTTGGCGCCATTCCATGAGTGTGCGCAATTTTAAAGCGTGACATGTTAGGTATCTATTTACTCGGTGTAACCTAATCTTTCATATTTTACAAAAAAATTGGGCTAACTTTACTGTTTTGTTATTTTTTTAATTCATGAAACAATTTTTTTCCCCAAAAAAGGCGTTTGAAAAATTATTGCGCAAATACCGTACAAGATAAAACGTTGCAATGACCGCCGTTTTATTCCCTAGGGTGTCTGCTAAAAAAACATATATAATGTTTGGGGGGTTCTGCGTAATTTTCTAGCAAAAAAATTATGATTTGTACATGTAGGAGAGAAGTGCCAGAATAGGCCCGGTATTGAGGTGTGTATAACAGCCCTGTATGGAAGCGGTTACATTGTTATACAGTGCCTTGCAAAAGTTTTCACCCCCCTTGGCTTTTTACCTATTTTGTTACATTACAGCCTTTGGTTCAATGTTTTTTTTTAATCTGAATTCTATGTGATTGGTCATAACACTATAGTCTAAGGGCCAGATTCTTAAAAGGCTTACGACGGCGCAACGCCATTTGCGCCGTCGTAAGTCCTAATCTGGCCCGGCGTATCTATGCGACTGATTCTTAGAATCAGTTACGCATAGATATCCATTAGATCTGACAGGCGTAAGGCTCTTACGCTGTCAGATCTTAGATGCAATTTTTTTTCCCGCCGCTAGGTGTCGCCGACGTCGTTTTTTCCCCCGTCGTCTATGCAAATTAGCTATTTACGCGAGATTCCCGAACGTACGCGTGGTCGACGCAGTGAATTTACGACGTTTCCGTAGCATTTGCGACGCGTAAAGTTGCCCCTGCTATATGAGGGGCAACCAATGTTAAGTATGGCCGTCGTTCCCGCGTCGAAATTTAAAAAAGTACGTTGTTTGCGTAAGTCGTCCGTGAATGGCGCTGGACGCCATTTACGTTAACGTCGAAACCAATGACGTCCTTGCGACGTCATTTAGCGCAATGCACGTCGGGAAATTTTAGGGACGGCGCATGCGCAGTACGATCGGCGCGGGAACGCGCCTAATTTAAATGATCCACGCCCCCTACCCGGCTCATTTGAATTAGGCGGGCTTGTGCCGGGGGATTTACGCTACGCCGCCGCAACTTTACAGGCAAGTGCTTTGTGAATCAAGCACTTGCCCGTAAAACTTGCGGCCGCGTAACGTAAACGAGATACGTTACGGCCGCATAGTTTTACGCCGATCTACGAGAATCTGGCCCTAAGTTGGTGAAGTAAAATTAGAAAAATATACTCATAAAAACTATTTTTCAGAATAAAAAAACTGATAACTGGCATGTGCGTATGTCAGGGCTCGACAAAATCCGGGCGCCCGGTCGCAATTGCGACAAGAAATTGTGATCTGGCGCCCACGCCCGCCGGTAATTGAGAAGGACCTTGTGAAGGCCCAAGCTTCCTTCTATGACCTAGCGCCATCTGGTGGTGGCCGTTGACATTACAAGTAAAACAGCAGTTCTAATGTGTTTTTTCACTATTTTCACTGCCATCTCCTTCCCTCTAAGGCTGCATTCACACCTCAGCGTTTTGTAGCCTGAAGCTATAAAACGCTAGAGGGGGAAAAAATCCATTATTCTCTATAGAGACGGTTCACATCTCCACTGCAAAACGCCTGAAGCCGAACGCCCGAAGCTCAAACAAGTTCTAGACCCTTTTTTCACGCGAATCGGACTGATTTGGGCATTTTTGATCGTTTGTATTCCCATAGAAACAAATGGAAACGCTCGATTCGAGCGTCTAGCGCGACAACGAGCGTTTCTACGGGCGTTTAATCTGTTCTGTGAAATAGAACATTCACCCGGGAATAAGATAAAAAAAATCTACAAACATAGCAACAAATGATAAAAGAGATGAGCATTTTTCCTATTGGCTAGAATAAAAAACGACAAAGTTCAAAAACGTCGGACAGCGCTGAATACATGTTAATATGCGCGACAAAACGCTGGAAAAAACGACCGAAAACGCTACGCTCAGGTGTGTATGCGGCCTAAGTAGAACCCCCAAACATTATATACATTTTTTATTCTAACACCCTAGAGAATAAAATGGCGATCGTTGCAATACTTTCTGTCACACCGTATTTACGCAGCGGACTTACAAGCGCACTTTTTTTGGGAAAAAACACACTTTTTTAATTTAAAACTAAGACAACAGTTAAGTTATCCCAATTTGTTTTATATTGTGAAAGATAATGTTAAGCCGAGTAAATTGATACCCAACATGTCACGCTTCAAAATCGCGTCCGCTCGTGGAATTCCCACAAACTTTTACCCTTTAAAATCTCCATAGGCGCCGTTAAGTAAATTCTACGGGTTGCGTGTTTTGAGTTATAGAGGAGGTCTAGAGCTAGAATTATTGCTCTCGCTCTAACGATGTTAGATGTGTGGTTTGAATACCGTTTACATATGCGGGCGCTACTCACGTATGTGTTCGCTTTTGCACGCGAGCTCGGCGGGACGGGGCGCGTTTTCTGGCTCCTAACTTTTTTAGCTGGCTCCTAGATTCCAAGCAAATTTGTCAAACCCTGGTGTATGTATTCATCCCCATTGTTATGAAGCCAATAAAAAGCTCCGGTGCCACCAATTACCTTCAGAAGTCACATAATTGGTGAAATGACGTCCACCTGTGTGCAATCTAAGTGTCACATGACCTGTCATTACATAGACACACCTTTATGAAAGGCCCCAGAGGCTGCAACACCTAAGCAAGAGGCACCACTAACCAAACACTGCCATGAAGGACAAGGAACTCTAGTAAGGGACAATGGCCCGGATTCAGAGAGCAATTGCGCCTGCGTAACCATAGTTACGCAGCGCAATTGCTTGCTTGCGCCGGCGTTACGAATGCTCCTGATTCAGGAACATCGTAACGCCGACTGCAGCCTAAAATCTGCGTGGCATAAGGCTCTTATGCCACGCATATCTTAGGCTGCATTCTTGCGATGGCCGCTAGGGGGCGCTCCCATTGTGCTCAGTGTATAGTATGCAAATTGCATACTATCACCGATTCACAATGTTGCGCGAGCCCTGCGTACGCAAGTTACGGAGTTTCCGTACGGCGTCTTTAGCATAAGGCTGCCCCTTCTAATAGTAGGGGCAGCCAATGCTAAAGTATACCCGCCGTTCCCGCGTCATGAAATTTGAATTTCACGTCGTTTGCGTAAGTGATTCGTGAATGGCGCTGGACGCCATTCACGTTCACTTTGAAGCAAATGATGTCCTTGCGACGTCATTTGCCGCAATGCACGTCGGGAAAGTTTCCCGACGGCGCATGCGCTTTACGATCGGCGCGGGAACGCGCCTAATTTAAATGATTCCCGCCCCCTGCGGGATCATTTAAATTGCGCGCGCTTACGCCGGGCAATTTTGCCGGCACGCCCTCGCAATTTACGGAGCTACTGCTCCGTGAATCGAGGGCAGCGGCGCAAATTTGCGGGGGCGCAGGGCAAAATCGTTGCCCTGTGCCTCCGTAATTTAGGCGCAATTCTTACTGAATCTGGGCCAATGTTGTTGAGAAGTAGGGATGAGCTTCGAGTTCGAGTTCGCCCGAACAGAGCACCATTTGGGGTGTTCGCGGCAAATTCGAAAAGCCGCAGAACACCCTGTAAAAGTCTATGGGAGAAATCTAAAGTGCTAATTCTAAAGGCTAATATGCAAGTTATTGTCCTAAAAAGTGTTTGGGGACCCGGGTCCTGCCCCAGGGGACATGTATCAATGCAAAAAAAAGTTTTTTAAATGGCCGTTTTTTCGGGAGCAGTGATTTTAGTAATGCTTAAAGTGAAACAATAAAAGTGAAATATTCCTTTAAATGTCATACCTAGGGGGTGTCTATAGCATGCCTGTAAAGCAGCGCATGTTTCCCATTCTTATGCCGTGTACACACGATCATTTTCCGGCATGAAAAAAAAAATGTTTTTCCAACTTCATCATTAAAATGGTCTTGTCTACACACCATCGTTTTAAAAAAATGATCTAGCAAAGCGTGGTGACGTACAACGGCACTATAAAGGGGAAGTTCCATTTGGATGGCGCCACCCTTGGGGCTGCTTTAGCTGATTCCGTGTTAGTAAAAGACGATTCGCGCTTTTCTGTCTGTTACAGCGTGATGAATGTGCTTACTCCATTACGAACGCTAGTTTTACCAGAATGAGCGCTCCCATCTCATAACTTGCTTCTGAGCACGTCGTTTTAGCCCACACACGACCATTTTTTACAACCCGAAAAACGACATTGTTTAACCACTTGAGACCCGCGCTATTGACAAAAGACGTCAACAGCGCGGCTCTCAGGTGCCAACTGGACGTCTTTGGACGTCATTTAAAGTGCATTACCCGCGCGCGCCTCTGGGGGGCGCGCAGCGGGTAAACACTGTCCCGGCGCATCGCTGGGAAGCCTATGCGTGTACCTGGCGGCCGCGATGTCCGCCGGGTACACGCGATCGTCAGTGACACAGCAGGACGTGGAGCTCTGTGTGTAAACACAGAGCTCCACGTGCTGTCAGAGGAGAGGAGACCGATCTGTGTCCCTTGTTCATAGGGACACAGCATCGGTCACCTCCCCCAGTCACCCCCCTCCCCCCACACAGTTAGAACACACCCAGGATACACATTTAACCGCTTCCTCACCCCCTAGTGTTAACCCCTTCCCTGCCAGTCACATTTATACAGTAATTAGTGCATTTTTATAGCACTGTTTGCTGTATAAATGTGAATGGTCCCAAATTTGTGTCAAAAGTGTCCGATGTGTCCGCCGCAATATCGCAGTCCCAATAAAAATCGCAGATCGCCGCTATTACTAGTAAAAAAAAAAAAAATAATAAAAAAAAATCATAATTCTGTCCCCTATTTTGTAGGCGCTATAACTTTTGCGCACACCAGTCGCTTATTCCGATTTTTTTTTTTTTCAAAAATACGTCGAAAAATCGGCCTTAACTGAGAAAAAACGTAGTTTTTAAAAAAAAAAATGGGATATTTATTATAGCAACAAGTAAAAAATATATATCTTATATCTTATATCTTTTAAAACTGCAGAGGTGATCAAATACCACCAAAAGAAAGCTCTATTTGTGGGGAAAAAAGGACGTCAATTTTGTTTGGGAGCCACGTCGCACGACCGCGCAAATGTCAGTTAAAGCGACGCAGTGCCGGAAGCTGAAATTTCGCCTGGGAACGAAGGGGGTTTATGTTCCCAGTAAGCAAGTGGTTAAAACGTTGTTAAAAAATGTTCGAAATTTTTTTTTCGTTTTTCAGAACCCGAAAAATGATGTGAAGCCCATACACGATCATTTTAAATGACATTTTTTTGTAATAAAATGTTGAAAACCATTTATCATTTTCCTTCCACTTCACAATTATGTGACACTTTGTGTTGGTCTATCACATAAAATCCCCAAAAAATACATTTACGTTTTTTGGGGTTTGAATACTTTTTCAAGGCACTGCATGTAGCTGAATACATATTGGCCTAAATTGAAAAATAACTTTTATGTTTTATTTATGGGATGTTTAATAGCAGATGTATTTTTTTTTTTAAGTTGTTGCTTTTTTTTTTGCTTATAGCGCAAAAAATAAAAACCGCAGAGCTGATCAAATACCCCCAAAAGAAAGCTCTATTTGTGGGAAAAAAAGGACATGAATGTTATTCTTTATTCCCCTGTTAGAACGGCGATCTGCCCTGTTTACAGATCGCGGTTCTACCTCTCTGGGGAATGAACGCGGGTGGCCCGGCGGACATTGCGTCCGCTGGACCGACTGATTGGCTCCGCCTCTGCCCAGTCGGCGCACGCGCAGAGGCTACTGCACGAAACGACGTACAGGTACATCGTTTTGCGCAGCCGCCTTGCTGCAGTAAATGTGCGGAAGGCATTCCCGGAAGTGGTTAATTAGTTCAATAAATCAACAATTAGGAGCTAAGTAAAGATTAGGGGGCCAGATTCACAAAAGAGATACGACGGCGTTTCTCCTGATACGCCGTCGTATCTCCGTTTCTATCTATGCGACTGATTCATAGAATCAGTTACGCATAGATATCCCTAAGATCCGACAGGTGTAATTGTTTTACACTGTCGGATCTTAGGATGCAGTACCGCGGCCGCCGCTGGGGGGAGTTTGCGTCGTAAACCAGCGTCGGGTATGCAAATTAGGAGTTACGGCGGATCCCCGACGGATTTTCGCGTTCGCTACGTCGCCGCTAGTCTAGTTTCCCGTCGCAAAGTTAGTCGTCGTTTTTGGTGCCCTAACTTTAGTCAGCAAACGTATTGCTGTTTAAAGTATGGCCGTCGTTCCCGCGTCGAAATTTGAAATTTAACGTAGTTTGCGTAACACGTCCGGGAATACGGAAGTACGCTACGCGCGTCGCCATTCGAAAAAATGACGTCACAGCGCGCAAAGCACGGCGGGAGTTAGGAAACGGAGCATGCGCAGTAGGTCCGGCGCGGGAGCGCGCCTAATTTAAATGGCACACGCCCATTTGAATTGGCCCGCCTTGCGCGGGCGTCGTTTTCATCGCAAGTGCTTTGTGAATCAGGCACTTGCGATGAAAACTTGCGGCGGTGTAACGTATCTACGATACGCTACGCCGCCGCGATTCTACGTGAATCTGGCCCTAAGTAAAGATTAGAAAGTCTTTCTCACAGCTTGGAAAGTTATTTTTTTGCTTAGTTTGCTACTTTACAAATTCTAGCATATTGTCTTTAAGAGAAATGTTGGTTTCTTGGCCCGGCTTTCAAAGTTCAGTTTGCAGCTTGTAACTCTGTGACCCACAATAACCTAAATTCCAGTGTGGATTAAAAATATGTACACAGATATTTCAAGGAATTGTAACAAATCTAGTAAAAAAAACAATACATTTTAATGTCGGGGCCCCTTACAACTCATCAGTTTTTTTTGCTTTACCATACATAGAAGAAAAATGCATGACTATTAACCACTTCCTTACTGGGCACTTAAACCCCCCTCCTGCCCAGACCAATTTTCAGCACTGACGCACTCTGAATGACAACTGCGCGGTCATGCAACTCTCTACCCAAATGAAATTTTTACAATTTTTTCACCCAGGGCAAAATCGTGGGTGCGCGATATACGCCGATACCCGCTTCCCGCGCCGTGTTTGAATGCCTGCGCCGACATATACCGAGCGCAGTACATTCGGCCAGGCTCGGCTTCACTCGTAGTCACGCTCTGTGACGTTTATGCGTGAGAAGCCGAGCCTGGCCCGAATATACCCGAGTGTACTGCGCCCGGTATACGTCGGCGGAGGCTTCAAACTGAGCGTGGGAAGCGTAGATTCGACATGAAGACAGCACGGGAGAAGCCGGGAGGACACCACCGAGGCCGCAGACGGATGCCGGACCGGACGAGGCCGCCGATGGACGCTGGGCAAGACACCAAAACTGTAAGTAGTAAAATGTAATAAAACATTTTTTTACAGGAAAAACGGGTCAAAATTAAAGGTGCGCGCTGTACGCCAGAGCGCACAATACCCCGATAAATACGGTATATATATATAATTTTATATTTTGCTATAACATTTTGCAAACAGGGAATTTTTCTCCTTCATTGATGTACGCTGATGAGGCTGCACTGATGGGCACCGATAGCCTGCACTGATGGGCACCGATGGGCTACACTGTTGGGCACCGATGGGCTACACTGTTGGGCACCGATGGGCTGCATTGATGGGCACCGATAAGGTGGCAAAAGTGGGCACTGATAGGTGGCACTGGTGGGCACTGAGAGGTGGCACTGATGGGTGACACTGAAGGGCATTGATAGGTGGCACTGGTGGCACTGGTGTGCACTAATAGGTGGCACTGATAGCTGGCAGTGATGGGCAGTAATGGGCACTGATGGGTGGCAATGATGGGCACTGATCAGCACTGGTAGGTTACACTGATAGGCACAGGGCTCAAGTTCTGTGGGAACGCGTGGGAACGGAGTTCCTGCACTTTTTTCACAGCAGGAACTCAGTCCCCTTTGCAGGACTAGAGCAGCCGAGAGCAGCCAAGCCGCCCGAGCCAATCCTTCACTAAGCGGCGATGCCCAGCTCGAGTCACTGTCAGGGGCAGGCGAACCTTAGTAATCCTTTATGTTACTGGCCGCTTCCTGTATATGGATTCATCGGGTAGTGTGCAGGTATTCCGTCACTTCCTCGATGCCGCAATGTCTCCTGGGAGCTTTTGTTCCCAGGAGACATTGCAGAGGGCTGCCGCGAGTTATCACGGGATTTAGAAAGAAGCAAGTTTTTTCGAAATCCCGTGATATACAGAAAGCGGCCAGTAACATAAAGGATCACTAAGGTACAGTGGATCGAAAAAAAAAAAACATGCGGTTTGGTAATTATGCATATGAGCGTATTTTATTTTTATCTTTTTGATGGGGGAGTGGATCTTGGGTGGGAGTTCCCACACTTTTTTCCCCAGGACTTGACCCCTGGATAGGCAGCATTGCTAGGTGGCACCACTGGTGGGCATCGATAGGTGGCACTCATGGGCATTAATAGGTGGCACTGGTGAGCACTGTAGGCACTGGCAGGTGGCACTGGCAGGCGGTAATTGTGGGCTCAGATGAGGCAGATGTACCTCCTTCCTCTTCGGGACCGATGTCCCTTGCACAAAAGCTGGGGATCGGCTTTTTTTTTTCTCCCCACGCTGTCAGCGTGAGAAAAAAAAAAAGATAACTGAGCTTTTGTTTACATCATGTGATCAGCTGTCATTGGCTGACAGATGATCACGTGGTAAGGGGCAGGGATCGGCCCCTTACTCAGGTCTGTGATCACCCGAGTCTCAGTGACTCGGTGATCACAGCGCGCGCCCCACGCGCCCTGCAGGGGGAGCGAGAAAAGGGGAAGACGTCTAATGACGGCCTCCCGGAAATTCAGGTGCGCGCTGTAGCCGTCAAGTGGTTAAAGGAGAAGTACGGGGAACGCTTGTTTTGGCTGTACTTCTCCTGTAGATCACAGGAGTGTAGTTGGTTCTGCACTCCTGTGACCCGTTTTCAGCAGACAGCAGGCTAAAGTCTGCTGTCTTCTGATGTCAGAGATCCGGTCCAAGAGTTGGGGATCCACCCACACGGCTGAACGGGCCGCTGAGAGCCTAAGATAGCCGCTCCCACCCCCGCCACAGCCCAGCGCTCCAGTGAGCACGGGAGGCAGAGCAGAGAGCGGCGGCTGACAGTCTGTCTGCTCACGGAGCTGGAGAACTGAGCGAGATTGGCAGTGTTCGATCGCTCGGTTCTCAGTCTTAAAGGCCAGATGCAGCATCCACCTAGGTAATTATGATTATTAAAATAAACAAAAAACATACTTCTCTTTTAAATCCTAAGGAACTTCTCAGTCAGTCGGTTGCATCTTGCACTCTGCATTTTTGGTGCTGTAAAAAATAACGCACCAAAAATGCACCTCCCTATTACAATGAATGGAAAATGCATCAACAACTCACCCGTGATTGAGTTTTTTGGTGTGTTTTTTTTTAGTCTGTTTTTTTGGGGTTAACAGATGCGAAACGTGTTGGAAACTCGGTAAAAACACATATGCGTGGCAGGGACATCGGGTGTTGTCCCCGCCCCTTATGACATCACAGTCCCACCATGCCCCATGAGGTGATGTCATAAGGGGCGGGGTCACCAGGTACTCGGATAGGGGTCTGGTATTGATTTTGGGGGGACTCCCACGCCGTTATTTCGGTGTAGGGGGTTCCCCTTAAAATCCATACCAGACCCTTGGGTCTGGTATGCTCTTGGAGGGGGAACCCATGCCAGTTTTTTTTTTTCAAATTTTGCGTGGAGTTCCCCTTCAAGATCATCAGAGCACAAGTCGCATTCCAAAGTCAAAGCATGCAAGACGGCGTCCCGACTCCCGACTGATATTCAAAAGTAGTACAGGGAGCATTTTCAAAGTCGGACCGACTTGTGTCGGATCAGTCAAGACCGGTCTCATAGGGAAACATTGATTTTCACACGTCATGCGAGATTAGCTCCCAATGTCAGAACGTTTGTCGTACCAGTGTGAACCCGGCCTTAACCACTTAAGGACCGCCTCCTGCACATATACGTCGGCAGAATGGCAGGGCTGGGCACATGTACGCTCTTGGAGGGGGAACCCATGACCAGGACCAGCAGACCCGATCGCCGTTGGAGACCCGCGATCGGTCCCCGGAGCTGAAGAACTGGGAGAGCTGTGTGTAAACACGGCTTCCCCATTCTTCACTGTGGCGGCGCATCGATCGTGGGTTCCCTTTTATAGGGGGACACAATCGATGACGTCACACCTACAGCCACACCCCCCTACAGTTGTAAACACACTTCAGGGAACACATAACCCCATCAGCGCCCCCTTGTGGTTAACTCCCAAACTGCAATTGGTATTTTCACAGTAAACAATGCATTTTAAATGCATTTTTTGCTGTGAAAATGACAATGGTCCCAAAAATGTGTCAAAATTGTCCGAAGTGTCCACCATAATGTCGCAGTCATTAGTAGTAAAAAAAAAAAATTAATAAAAATGCAATAAAACTATCGCCTATTTTGTAAACGCTATACATTTTGCACAAACCAACCGATAAACGCTTATTGCGATTTTTATTTTTTTATTTTTTACCAAAAATAGGTAGAAGAATACGTATCGGCCTAATTTGAGTGCATTTTTTTTTATATATTTTTGGGGGATATTTATTATAGCAAAAAGTAAAAAATATTGCATTTTTTTCAAAATTGTCGCTCTATTTTTGTTTATAGCGCAAAAAATAAAAACCGCAGAGGTGATCAAATACCACCAAAAGAAAGCTCTATTTGTGGGGAAAAAAGGACGCCAATTTTGTTTGGGAGCCACATCGCACGACCGCGCAATTGTCTGTTAAAGCGACGCAGTGCTGAATCGCAAAAAGGGGCAAGGTCCTTTAGCGGCATTTTGGTCCGGGGCTTAAGTGGTTAAGGATGATCAGTGGAAACAGGAGGCACCTGAGCTCAATTTTGAGTGTCATGGAAAAGGCTGTGATACTTCTGTACATGGGATCTTTTTCATCTTTGATTTTTTAATAGATTTGCAAAAATTTCAAACAAACTTCTTTCCCGTTGTCATTATGGGGGATTGTTTGTAGAATTTTGAGAAAAATAATGAATTTAATGCATTTTGGAATAAGGCTGTAACAACAAAATGTGGAACAAGTGAAGCACTGTGAATACTTTCCAGGTGCTCTGCATATATAACAAGGGACCAGATCAGAGAAATTCATAGTTGGGGGTTTACATTCCCTGTAAATGATACATCAGTGAGAAATCACTTCCAGTTTTTCGGTGTTGAGTGGCTGCCGGGGGAAAGTATCTGTAATGAAACCAGCAAATAAATGATGAATTTCCTTAGAGGGGAAATTAATGCAAATAAAAAAAAGACTTCTATTAATGAATGACAAGAAGATGCAAAATGTAAGCAAATGACGAAGCAATATAACAAACGTGTATTGAACATTCTTCCACCTCTACTATAGAGCAGGGGGTGAGCAATTCCTTTTCCCAGGGGGCCACAGGAGAACATGGGGCTGTTGTGAGGGGCCAAACTTAAAGGGCAACTCCACTGTCGTGGGAAAAAAAATATCGCAGATAAAAAAAAAATATATATATATATATATATATATATATATATATATATATATATATATATATATATATATATATATATATATCATTTACAATTGTCATTTATTATTAATAATAATGATCCTTCCTTTTTAATCGTCAATTCTGTAATTTTCTGTAGCTAGCAATATGGAAGCCTGGAGGTCTTCTGTACACAGATGTGATACAGAGCACCCCCCCCCCCCCACCCCCCCCCGGGAAATGTCATTTCCTGCTTGTGTGATTGGCTCACTGATTTTCCCCAAAAACTACAGCAAGATACAAGTCTTAGATTTCGGGCATCCCCTGCAACAAACATTTCCGTTTTGAAGGGATATTATTATTATTATTATTACCGTATTTATCGCGGTATAACGCGCTCCCGCGCACCCCTAAAGTTGACCCGAATCCTGTGGAAAAAAAGTTTTTTTTGTACTTACAGTTTTGATGTCTTGCACGGCGGCCTCGTCGGGTCCGGCGTTCGTCTGCGGCTTTGGGTGTCCTCTTCGGCGGGTCCGGCGTCCTTCTGCGGCTTCGGGTGTCCTTCTGCGGCTTCGGCTGTCCTTCTGCGGCGGGTCCGGTGTCCTCTTCGGCGGGTCCGGCGTCCTTCTGCCGCGTCCTCGCGTCCTCTCCGCTCGTTTCCCGCGCCGAGTTTGAATACTGCGCCGACATATACAGAGCGCAGTACACTCGTGTATTGTCGGCAATGCTCGGCTACCCGCGCTGACGTCCTGTACGTCCAGGACGTGAGCGCGGAAGGAGCAGAGACTGCCCGACTATACCCGAGTGTACTGCGTTCAGTATATGTCGGCACAGTATTCAAAACTCGGCGCGGGAAAGCGGGTATCGGCGTATACCGCGCACCCACGATTTTGCCCTGATTTTCAGGGCAAAAACGTGCGCGGTATACGACGATAAATACGGTATAATAAAGGATTTATATAGTGCCAACAGTTTACAAACTGTAAACCAAACAGTATTTAGAGCCACTTCACACTGGGGCAACACAACTTTCAGCGCAACTTTTGGAGGCAACTTGAACACGACATGAGTATGAATCACAACGCGTCTTGGGGCGACTTCAACGCCACTTACAACGCGGCATGGGTTTCCTTTAGGCCCTTAGGTCTGGTATGGATTTCAAGGGGAACCCCCTACGCCGAAAAAGTGGCATGGCCCCCCCCCCCCAAATCCCATACCAGACCCTTATCCGAGCATGCAGACCGGCCGGTCAGGAAAGGGGGTGGGGACGAGTGAGCGCCCCTCCTCCTGAACCGTGCCCGGTGGCATGCCCTCAACATGGGGGGGTGGGTGCTTTGGGGCATGGGGGTGCCCTGTGGCCCCTCCACCCCAAAGCACTTTGTCCCCATGTTGATGGGGACAAGGGCCTCTTCCCGACAACCCTGGCCGTTGGTTGTCGGGGTCTGCGGGCCGGGGGCTTATCTGAATCTGTGAGCGCCCTTTAATAAGGGGGCCCATAGATCCCGGCCCCCCACCCTATGTGAATGAGTATGGTGTACATCGTACCCCTACCCATTCACCTGGTGGAGAAAAACTGTAATTTTCACAGTAAACAATGCAATTTAAATGCATTTTTTGCTGTGAAAATGACAATGGTCCCAAAAATGTGTCAAAATTGTCCAAAATGTCCGCCATAATGTCGCAGTCACGAAAAAAATCGCTGATCGCCGCCATTAGTAGTAAAATTTTTTTTTATAAAAATGCAATAAAACTATCCCCTATTTTGTAAACGCTATAAATTTTGCGCAAACCAATCGATAAACGCTTATTGCGATTTTTTTTTTTTTTACCAAAAATAGGTAGAAGAATACGTATCGGCCTAAACTGAGAAAAAAAAATGTATATATGTTTTTGGGGGATATTTATTACAGCAAAAAGTAAAAAATATAGATTTTTTTTCAAAATTGTCACTGTAATTTTGTTTATAGCGCAAAAAATAAAAACCGCAGAGGTGATCAAATACCACCAAAAGAAAGCTCTATTTGTGGGGGAAAAAAAGGACGCCAATTTTGTTTGGGAGCCACGTCGCACGACCGCGCAATTGTCTGTTAAAGCGACGCAGTGCCGAATCGCAAAACCTGGCCTGGGCATTTAGCAACAAAATGGTCCGGGGCTTAAGTGGTTAAAAAAAATAAAAAAAGAACCTTTAATGTCCCTTTAAGGCTGGAGAGAAATAAAATTGATGGTTATAAAATGATGTAAAACTGTAACATTGAAACCAGCCAGGTGTCCTAAATGATCTGTGTCTGTCCTCATTTCTTCCATTTAATACCTCGTTATTTATTTAATCCACTGTACAACTATAGTGAATGACACAAACCTTAACATCGTTATGCCATCAAAGGCATCCAATGAGCAGCTTTATCATCAGTTTTTATTGCGGTTCTGTAACATTCAGGTTTCCGAGTCGAGGGGCTCCGCTCAATAAGCCCTACGCCACGCGTGATTGGCTGTAATGCCTTTGCTGTTTTTTTTAGCAACGCGATTGTTGTTTTCAGCCGGATACAGATAATCAGTCTGGAAAATAACGCACGCTTAGCGAACTGAGCATTCGATATTAAGGTGACTTAACCACTTAAGGACCGGACCAATATGCTGCTAAATGACCCAAGGGGTTTTTACAATTCGGCACTGCGACGCTTTAACAGACAATTGCGCGGTCGTGCGATGTGGCTCCCAAACAAAATTGGCGTCCTTTTTTCCCCACAAATAGAGATTTCTTTTGGTGGTGTTTGATCACCTCTGCGGTTTTTATTTTTTGCGCTATAAACAAAAATAGAGCAACAATTTTGAAAAAAATGCAATATTTTTTCCTTTTTGCTATAATAAATATCCCCAAAAATATATAAAAAAAAAACGTTTTTTTCCTCAGTTTAGGCCGATACGTATTCTTCTACATATTTTTGGTAAAAAAAATCGCAATAAGCGTTTACTGATTGGTTTGCGCAAAATTTATAGCGTTTACAAAATAGGGGATAGTTTTATTACATTTTTATTATTTTTTTTTTTTTTTACTACTAATGGCGGCGATCAGCGATTTTTTTCGTGACTGCGACATTATGGCGGACACTTCGGACAATTTTGACACATTTTTGGGACCATTGTCATTTTCACAGCTAAAAATGCATTTAAATTGCATTGTTTATTGTGAAAATGACAGTTGCAGTTTGGGAGTTAACCACAGGGGGCGCTGTAGGAGTTAGTGTTCACCTAGTGTGTGTTTACAACTTTAGGGGGGTGTGGCTTTAGGACAGATGTCATCGATCGAGTCTGCCTTATAAAAGGGATCACTCGATCG
Organism: Rana temporaria; assembly: GCF_905171775.1. Taxonomy (NCBI): domain Eukaryota; kingdom Metazoa; phylum Chordata; class Amphibia; order Anura; family Ranidae; genus Rana; species Rana temporaria. The sequence goes on from NC_053493.1 coordinate 15,941,532, forward strand.
ATGCAGCCGCTACAGTGAAGCACGGGGAAGCTGTGTTTACATACGGCTCTCCCCGTTCTTCAGCTCCGGGGAGCGATCGCGAGGGGGCGGCTATAAACGAATAGCCGCGCCGTCGTCCCAGATCGCTCCTGAAGCCACGGGAACCGCCGCAAGTACCGGGGGGGGGGGGTCCTGATCGGACCCCCGACCCTAGGCAGGCACATACAGGTATGTTGATGTGCCTGTCCATGCCATTCTGCCGACGTAAATGTACATGCGGCGGTCCGGAAGTGGTTAAGGCGGAACTGAACTCTCTCCATTAAAAGGAAAAATGTTTGATCCTTCGGTGCTAGCATTAATAAATAGATGGGAAGAGATGCTATACAATGGAACCTCGGTTTATGAGTAACGCGGTTAACGAGCATTTTAATTCTTCTGACTCGGTTTGCGAGTGTTGTCTCTCAAAACAAGCAGAATTCAAGCTAATGGGGTGTGCAGTACCGCATTTGGCCAGAGGTGCGGGGGGCGCCGGTGACACTCGGAACGGTTCGGAGCCGTTCGAGAAATACTCTGAATCACTCGGAAATACTTTGTTCCCAAGTGTTTCCGAACCTTTCCGAGGGTTTCCGAGATCAGCCGAGCTCTCCCCGAGCATTTCCAAGGCTATAACAAAAAAAGAGGGTCCCAAAAAGGTGACCCCCAGGTCGGACTTTAATGGCACACATAGGTGTGCGCAGCCTATTGCATTAGGATGTGCACACCAAAGATTAAACACATAGTACCGATTACTCATGATGAAAGGGAAGGGGCCGGTAAGTTACATATTTACCAGCCCCTTCCCCCACTCATCCTAAAACATCCCAGCAGCAACAGCTGGAGGGAGAGGAGAGTAGGGAAGGCAAAAGCGTTGCGGGGGAAAGGAGCAGGGAATCAGGGCAGTAGGGGGAATCTGTGCTGCACAGGGTGATTAGGGTGTGCACCTGGCACACCCTGTGTGCATGCCTATGACGGCACAAGAAACAAAAAGGATATAGAAAATACAAATATTTATTGGAACATGGCACAGTGGCGACAATTGATGACACAGTGGCTGCGTTTGATGGCATGGCACAGTGGCGACAATTGATGGCACAGTGGCGACAATTGATGACACAGTGGCTGCGTTTGATGGCATGGCACAGTGGTGACAATTGATGGGCACAGTGGCGACAATGGCATGGCACAGTGGCTGCGTTTGGCATGGCACAGTGGCGACAATTGATGGCACAGTGGCTGCGTTTGGCATGGCACAGTGGCTGCATTTGGCATGGCACAGTGGCGACAATTGATGACACAGTGGCTGTGTTTGGCATGGCACAGTGGCGACAATTGATGGCACAATGGCTGCGTTTGATGGCATGGCACAGTGGCTGCATTTGGCATGGCACAGTGGTGACAATTGATGACACAATGGCTGCGTTTGGCATGGCACAGTGGCGACAATTGATGGCACAGTGGCTGCGTTTGATGGCATGGCCCAGTGGCTGCATTTGGCATGGCACAGTGGCGACAATTGATGGCACAGTGGCTGCGTTTGATGGCATGGCACAGTGGCAACAATTGATGACACAGTGGCTGTGTTTGGCATGGCACAGTGGTGACAATTGATGGGCACAGTGGCGACAATGGCATGGCACAGTGGCAACAATTGATGGCACAGTGGCTGCGTTAGACATGGCACAGTGGCGACAATTGTTGGCACAGTGGCTGCGTTTGATGGCATGGCACAGTGGCGATAATTGATGGGCACAGTGGCTGCGTTTGATGGCATGGCACAGTGGCGATAATTGATGGGCACAGTGGCTGCGTTTGATGGCATGGCACAGTGGCTGCGTTTGATAGCATGACACAGTGGCGAGAATTTTATGGCACAGTGTCCACGTTTGATGGGCACAGTGGCGGCAATTGATGGGTACAGTGAGGCTGCAATTGATGATTTTTTTTTTTTTCTCATTTGTTTGCGCCCCCCCAAAAAATTTTGAGCACCAGCCGCCACTGTTTATGACCCCCTTACACTATAGCTAATGAGCGCAGATGGGCCACCACTAAACAAAAGACGATCTATCTTTAAAAAAAAAGGACGGTTTGGCTTTAGATAGACTTTAACACACACTGATAAGGATATTTACATGAAGCCTTTATTAGGATATTAAAAAAAGAAAACTTTCGAAGACGATCCATCCTTTAAGGCACGGCAGGAGGATTTGGCTCCTGTCCTATCTTCATTCAAGCCACGGAGTGATAGGAACTTTGCCAATTTTCAGACATTTGGCTATTGTGCAGCCGGCCTGCCGCAGTGTATAAAAAGTCACGTCTGCGGCCTGAGATTTACAGCCGAAGAATAACAATATCACATTGTAAGTGCCGATACCAATTTCCCTGTAATCTCAAATCTATTGTGAAGTTCATATATACACAGAAGATAGAGCCGCCGCACCGAAAGGTCACAATTTACATGGATTTTGCTTCTAGCTTCCGAAAAACAGGCTTTGGCTCCAACCAATCTACTTGTAAAAAGTTTCTACTTTGATTACTTTAGAAATATACTGGCATTTATTTCTCTCCATTTTTACAGTTTATCTAAACCAGGGGTCTCCAAACTGCGGGCCGAGGGCCAGATGTGGCCCTTTGCTAGCCTTTATCCGGCCCCTTGGGGCACAATTCCTCCCACTGATATGAGGTACTATTCCTCCCACTGACACCAACAATGGGGCACTATATCGTCCACCGATACCAATGATGGGATACTATTTGTGACAGACCTAGCTGCGACAGAGGCTTTTGGAGAGGACTAAATGCGAGCCTCTTGCCTTCCGATTATGGGCCAGGGCCTCAAAACAGGAAGGCGGATGGGTTATCCCAGCAGACAGACCTGGAACCTTAAGACTACTTTTCCAACATCCTCGAGTTGACCCGTTCGAGGTCCCACTGTGGCTGTTGGACTGTTTCTCAGGGGGGAGTATTGTCATGGACCTTGGAATGCTGAAGTGTTTGAATCTGTTACACAGTGGGGGTAGGGTGACCACATTTCCAAACTGCAATTCAGGGACACACCCCTCTCTCACCTTCCCCAAAAGATGAGGGGGGAAATGTAGTCTCGGGGTTGATGGGGAATTTGGCGGCGGGTTATTTGTCAGGTGAATGTGCCACTTGCCACCAGATGCAGTGCCGCTTGCCACCCACAGCCTGCCACCAGATGCAGTGCTGCTGTCACTCCCTCTGCATGAGCCAGGTGCATAAAAGGAAAGGAGTGGCGTCACTATCTGGAGAGTGAAGATCACACCAGTCCTTGCTGCTGGGTGCCGGAAAAGGAGGGGGTGCCAAGGTGGGTGGGGACAGCAGTGCTGCACTAGGCGCAGGGCTCGCTCCCGGCCTCACTGTCTGAGAGTAAATTGTCACTGGTTGCAAGATGCCAGGCAGCGCTGGCGATAGCAACCAGTTCCGGAAATGTAGTTAGTAGGGGGTGGCTGTGTCCTCTATTTCATTCCGAGACATTATATTGTCCTGGAATGAAGGTGCCCGGGACCTAGGACAGACATGTCAATTGCGGGACAGTCCCGGGCAATCCGGGACACATGGGCACCCTAAGTGGGGGGTCTTCTGCCCTGTCTTAAGGATAACCCCCCCCCCTCCAGATGGCTCCATGGTCTGGAGGAAAAGCATTGTTCTGTGTCTGGCTGTTTGTGTACATTGATTGCCCCCTGGGGCTTCTGTCTCATTACACATAGCAGTCCTCCTATTCAAGCTATCGGACCAATCCCTGCTGACCCTGTTTCAAGCCCTCATTTGCATGGCTAAGAGGACCTAATTGAGAACTACAATGTACTTTACAATTGACCAATAGGAAAGCGGTTGTTGGGGGCGGGGGGTTCAAACTGCTGTATAAGGCTGCATTCACATTGTAACGCCGCGATTTGTTTAACTTTTTTTTTTTTTTCTAACAAATTATTTCCATTGCTGTCTATGCCCGAACGCCAATGCCGCCTGAAAAAAAGGGTCCGAGACTTGTTTTCAGGCGGCAGGCGTACGGCGTTTCGGCGTTCGGCGTGAGATGTGAACCATCTCATAGACAGCAATGGAAATTCGCCCCTCCAGCGTTGCGCTTCAGGCGTTTTGTCGCCTAGGTGTGAATGCAGCCTTAAAGTGTGTTGTGTGCATCCAATAAGAGTTTTCCTGTTTGAACTTACATACAGGCTGCCTGGTGTTTGTTCTGATGGATTTCGGACGGCACATAGCTGTAGTTCGAATCCCAGAGCATCGGATGGCCGAACCATCAGACGTTGCGATCTGCAATCTGATTCAACAGCAGCAGAGGAGTGTCGGGAGAGCGGAACCGAGCGAGCATAGGGTCTCGTTACACTATTCCTCCTACTGATAGGGGGAATACTCCTCCTCCTATTGACCACCAACCCTGAGGCCATATTTGTTCTTACTGATGCCGGGCCCGGGACATTTTCTTCCCCTGCTGGCCACAATCCGGCCCTCCTAAAGTCTGAAGGGCAATAAAGTGGCCCTTTGTTTGAATAGTTTAGGAGACCCCCGATCTAAACCCAAGAGACAAAATGGACTATATTGCAACTTACCAGTCCATGGATGTGGTGGCTGCATTCGTTTTCTCTCCTAAAGATTTTCTTTAACTGCTTGCCGACTAGCCGCCGCAGTTTTACTGCTCGCCCCTGGTGCTGCGCGTGTGCGATCACCGCCGGGCACCCACGATCGCTTGTGAGAGAGCGAGAACTGGGAGCTGTGAGTGTAAACACACAGCTCCCGGTCCTGTCAGGGGAGAAATGCTGATCTTCTGTTCATACGATGTATAAACAGCGATCAGTCATTTCCCCTAGACAGTCCCACCCCCCCTTCAGTTAGAACACACCCAGGGAACATAATAAACCCCTTCCTCGCCCCCTAGTGTTAACCCCTTCCCTGCCAGTGACATTTTTACAGTAATCAATGCATTTTTATTAGGGATGCACCGAAATGGAAATTTCAGAACCGAAACGAAACCGAAATAAAAAAAAAATTCAGTCCGAAACCGAAAATTACTTTTCTTTGTTTTCCCCCTATTTCATTTTTTTGGCACAGTGGCTGCGTTTGATGGGCACAGTGGCGACATGTGTTGGCACAGTGGCTGCATGTGATGGCACAGTGGCTGCGTTTGATGGGCACAGTGGCTGCATGTGTTGGCAGTGGCATAGTGGCTGCGTGTGAGGGCACAGTGGCTGCGTGTGAGGGCACAGTGGCTGCGTGTGATGGGCACAGTGGCTGCGTGTGATGGGCACAGTGGCTGCGTGTGATGGGCACAGTGGCGGCAATTGATGGGCACACTGGCGGCAATTGATGGGGCAAACTGGCAGTGGCAATAATTGATGGTTATAGTGACTGCGTTTGATGGCACAGTGGCTGCGTTTGGGCACAGTGGCGACGTGTGATGGCACAGTGGCTGCATGTGATGGCACAGTGGCTGCGTTTGATGGGCACAGTGGCTGTATGTGATAGCACAGTGAGGCGGCAATTAATGTTTTTTTTGGTAGTCAGATAAGGCAAGCATGGCTCAATAACACACACACATTTAAAAAAAAAAAAAAATGTTTGTGTTATTGAGCCATGCTTGCCTTATCTGACTACCAAAAAAAAAATATCAATTGCGAATTGTGAAAAAATGGCAGATAATTTTTTTTTTTATCTGGTCACCTCAGTTAACCACTTACCCCGCAAGACCCGCCCGCCCGCGGGTCTTACAGGTTTTGTGCTGTTTGCTTACTTTTTTAACGGAGTACACTGCTAGGTTCCTCCTAGGCAGGCAGTGCCTGACTGTGTCACACTCACAGGCTCCGTCCGACACAGCTCCCTGCGCGCTCCGAGTCCTCCCTCGCCTCCGGGCCGTGACGTCACACTGCTCACGCCGCTGGACTACACCAAGAGACTCCCCCATAGGGGGAGTCCAAAATTTAAGTAATAGGAGCTAGGAGGACACGGTGGAGCGTGATCGGAAGTCGGCACACAATTTGTACAGTGCCACTGCCGCTGCTCGCGCTATGTACAGGTCTGCGTGTGCATAAGAACATTGCCCCCCTCTGGTAAAAAATGGTTTCACCCACAGCTTTATTATCGGCAATTTTGCTGTGTTTCGGCAGGGAACCAAAAAGGCTATTTTCGGCCGATATATATCGGCCGCCGATAATCGGTGCATCCCTAATTTTTATAGCACTGATCGCTATAAAAATGACAATGGTCCCAAAAATGTGTCAAAAATGTCCGCCATAATGTCGCAGTACCAATAAAAATCGCTGATCGCCGCCATTACTAGTAAAAAAAAAAATATTAATAAAAATGCTATAAAACTATCCCCTATTTTGTTGAGGCTATAGCTTTTGCGCAAACCAATCAATAAACGCTTATTGCGATTTTTTTCTTACGAAAAATATGTAGAAGAATACGTATAGATATTTTATAGAGAACATGTTCTCTTTTACTCCATTGGAATTCCGATGTAAGTTTGGTCAGACAAAGGTCCGATCGTGTGTACGGGGCTTTACAGTCAGGGCACAATTTAGACCTGGGGTGGGGGCTGGGACCCAACAGGTTTGGTGGGTCCTTTATACACAAGAATTGAAATGCAGAGAAAATTACTGCCATAAATACGAGGGCTGTTCTCAAAAGTAATGCAAGAATAGTCATAACTTCTTTATTAACCTACATAAGTTATTCAAATTTCATATGTTGATAGAGTAACCTTTTCTCTGTAGTAGTGGACTCCAAAATGTGGCCCTTTGCTTGCCTTTATCGGGCCCTTGGGGCGCCATTCCCTCCAGACACAAATGATGGAGCACTATTCCTTCCACTGGAAACAATGATGGGGCACTATTCCTCCCACCGATACCAGTGGCGGGGCACTATTTCTCCCACTGATGCCAGTGATGGGACACTATTCTTTCCACTGATACAATGATCAGGCACTATTCCTCCCACTGATACCAGTGATGGGGCACTATGCCTCCCACGGATAACATTGATGGAACACTATTTCTTCCACTGATACCAATGATCAGGCACTATTCCCCCCACTGATAACATTGATGGGAAATTATTCTTCCCACTGATACCAATGATCAGGCACTATTCCCCCCACTGATACCAGTGATGGGGCACTATGCCTCCCACGGATAACATTGATGGAACACTATTTCTTCCACTGATACCAATGATCAGGCACTATTCCCCCCACTGATAACATTGATGGGAAATTATTCTTCCCACTGATACCAATGATCAGGCACTATTCCTCCCACTGATACCAGTGATGTAGCACTATACCTCCCACTGATACCAATGATGAGGTACTATTCCTCCCACTGATTCCAATGATGAGGTACTATTCCTCCCACTGATTCCAATGATGGGACACTATTCCCCCCACTGATTCCAATGATGGGACACAATTCCTCCCACTGATACCAATGATCAGGCACTATTCCCCCCTAATTTGCTTAAAAAAAGGGTGGGGTCGTGGCACAGAGCCCCGACTGAATTGGGAGGTTTCTTTGCTGTCCGAAACAAAATGGAGCACCAACCGCCACTGGCACATAGGCTTTTAAAGCAGCAAATAATTTTTTGTATTCTTTTTACCAGTTTTTAGGAGCCCCTTTGGCGAAATATCAGGGGGTCTAAACAGACCCCAGATGTTTCACTTTTGAGACAGAGAAAGGTTAATCAGTCCTTTTCTCTGCAGCCTCAGCTGTACAGAATGAATGAACAGGAATGGCTCCGTACAGAGCTTCCCATTCATTCATAAACTGAAGCATAGAAAACACAGTTTACTATGTCCCAGCTATGAATGTATTAAAAAAACAGTCAGTGATCGGTACCTACAAGTAAGGTGCTGGTTAATGGCACCTTTACAGGCTCCTTCCCAGTGGCGGCCCCCCCATCCATGCGCTCGGATGGGGTTGCCGACCAGCCGCCGTCGTTTTATGGCGGCAGGCCGGCTCCCCTGCGCGAGAGCCCGTAGCTATTCGTCAGGTCTCGCGCAGGCCACTAGGGGCTCGTTACAGAGCGGGGACCGGGAGCTGTGTGTGTGTGTAAACACACATCTCCCGGTCCTGTCAGGGAGAGAAATGCTGATCCTCTGTTCATACAATGTATGAATAGCGATCTGTCATTTCCCCAAGTCAGTCCACCCCCCCTACAGTTAGAACACACCCAGGGAACATACTTAAAGCGGATCTCCACTCTAAAGTGGAGTCCCGCTGATCGGCACCCTCCCCCCCTCCGGTGTCACATTTGACACCTTTCAGGGGGAGGGGGGTGCAGATACCTGTCTACAGACAGGTATCTGCACCCACTTCCGGCCCTACGATACGGGCAAAAGACGGGTTTTTTCCTCGTTTCCCGTCCGTCCCCCGTTGTATGCTGGGAACACTCGGCTCCCAGCACACAGCGGGAGCCAATCGGCGGGCGCAGCGCGACTCGCGCATGCGCCGTAGGGAACCGGGCAGTGAAGCCGGAGCGCTTCACTTCCTGGTTCCCTCACCGTGGATGGCGGGGGGAGCAGCAGGGTGATGAGCGATCGGCTCGTCATCTGCTGCGATCACCGCTGGACTCCAGGACAGGTAAGTGTCCTTATATTAAAAGTCAGCAGCTGCAGTATTTGTAGCTGCTGGCTTTTAATATGTTTTTTTAGTGGCACATCCGCTTTAACCCCTTCCCCGCCCCCTAGTGTTAACCCCTTCACTGCCAGTGGCATTTTTATAGTAATCAATGCATTTTTATAGCACTGATCGCTATAAAAAATGCCAATGGTCCCAAAAATTTGTCAAAAGTGTCCGAAGTGTCCGCCATAATGTCTCAGTACCGAAAAAAAATCGCTGATCGCCGCCATTACTAGTAAAAAAAAAATATATTAATAAAAATGCCATAAAAATACCCCCTATTTTGTAAACGCTATAACTTTTGCGCAAACCAATCAATAAACGCTTATTGCGATTTTTTTAACGAAAAGTATGTAAAAGAATACGTATCGGCCTAAACTGAGGAAAAAAAAACGTTTTTTTTATATATTTTTGGGGGATATTTATTATAGCAATAAGTAAAAAATATGATTTTTTTTCAAAATTGTCGCTTTATTTTTGTTTATAGCGCAAAAACTAAAAAATGCAAAGGTGATCAAATACCACCAAAAGAAAGCTCTATTTGTGGGAAAAAAAAGTTGCACGACCGCGCAATTGTCAGTTAAAGCGACGCAGTGCTGAATCGCAAAAAGTGCTCTGGTCTTTGACCAGCAATACGGTCCGGGGGTTAAATGGTTAAAGCACATGATTAGAGCCAGAGGCTCTAATAGGCTTAAAAAAATGGTGGGCTCGGGGCGCAGTGCTCTCATCTACTTGTGTGGCAATAGCAAATGAACATTCACTATTGTCACACTGATTCTCCTCCGGGCCAATCAGAAAGCGGGAGACCCATCACCAGATTGGCCAAACAGAGGCGATCCAATTGGCCGCCTAGGAGGAGGAGGGAGGAGACACACGGCACATGGAAGAGATGCACGGCATGATGCAGCGGAGGAGGAGACGCAGGGGAAGCTGGGAGGAATATTGCCCGCCACCTAGATAGGGTAAGTGTGGGGTCATGGGGGTGGCGGGAGGCGTGGGTGACCCGACCGACCGGGGGGTGGCGTCCCCACCAAAAAATATACCACCAACCGCCACTGCTCCTTCCCCGCTCTCCATCCTGGCAGATCCCTGCAGCAGCCAGCAGGAGGTGGCGAGGTGGGAGAGCGGAACCCAGCAGCACAGAGGAGGGGCAGAGAAGCACACAGGGGCCCAGGGCAGCAGGACAGAGATAAGGAGGTAGCAGGAGCGGCATGTAGAGGAACAGACACCCTTTGTTTCCCCCCTGTTGCGGGAGAGAGTGGAGGAGAAGCGGGCATTCAGCAGCTACATGGAGGGATCGGTTCCTCTACATGCCACCAAACCTGCTGTCCTCCTATCCAGGTGTACAAGGGGGCTGCATGGGCCCCCTAGAGCATGGGGTCAGGTTGCAATGGCGACCCATGTACATATGCCCCTGCCATGAATGAATGAATGAATGAATGAAAAACTTATAAAGCGCGGCACATGCGAACTGAATCGCCTCTGGGCGCTTGATGTTTCGTGTCTCATGACATCAAAAGAGATGAGTTTTTATCCGTCTTCTGAAAGTCAGGTGGTTTTCCTCCAACCGAACGCTGGTTGGTAAAGCGTTCCATAGTCTAGGACCCTGAAAAGCAAACCTTCTTTCTCCTTTGGACTTATATTTGGTTTTTGGTACCCTGACCAGATTTTGGTCGGTGGATCGCAGAACGCGATTAGAATTGTGAGGTTCTATCTTGTCGCAAAGATATTGCGGAGCCTTCCCATGGATGCACTTATGTGTCAGGCAGAGTGCTTTAAATACAATTCTGTCTTTTACTGGCAACCAGTGAAGGGTTCTCAGCGAAGGTGAGATTGATTCCCATGTCCTTTTCCCAGTCACCAGTCTGGCGGCCGTATTCTGAACGACTTGCAGACGGGAGATTTGGTACTTTGGGAGCCCGAGGTAAAGGGCGTTAGCATAGTCCAGTCTGGAATTCACGATTGTTCCCACCACGACTGCTACGTCTTCTTTGGGGATAAATGGAATAAGTCTGCGTAGTAGGCGCAACAGATGGTGCGATCCGCTGACTACTGACCCTATTTGTGCGTCCATTGTCATGAAGGTGTCGAAGATGACCCCGAGACTTTTGACTTTGGAGCTAGGGGTGATGCTTTGGCCCAGAATGGGCGGCGGTGTCCAGGTTGTTGCCAGTTGACTCTTTCGGCTGGCGTGAAACATAAGAAGTTCTGTTTTGGAGCTGTTGAGTTTAAGATAACTCTTAGGCCCCGTACACACGACAGAGTTTCTCGGCAGAATTCACCGAGAAACTCGGTCAAAACCCGGATTCTGCCGAGAAACTCTGTCGTCTGTACAGTTTTGGCTCGATGGAGCCGCCGAGGAGCTCGACAAGAAAATAGAGAACATGTTCTCTATTTTCTCGTTGTTCTATGGGAGAAGGCGTCCCGCCGAGCTCCTCGGCGGCTTCATCCCAGAACTCGACGAGGAACTCGACGTGCCAAGCACGTCGAGTTCCTCGGCCGTGTGTACGGGGCCTCAGTCATCCAGTTTTCTATCAAAGAGAGACATTTCTCTAAACTGGGATGATGATCCTTTTTGTTGCAGATGCGAAAATACAGTTGCGTATCGTCTGCATAAGAGTGATAAAGTAGTTCTTGGCTACTGATAATATCAAAGAGAGGGCGAAGGTAGATGTTGAACAGCACCGGTGACAGGGGGGATCCTTGGGGGACTCCACATGGCACCGTGCGTTTTTCCGACGTGAAATTTTCCAGTTTCACTGTTTGTGATCGGTTTTCAAGAAAGGAAGAAAACCATGGTAAATCACCTTCTGCGATTCTGGCTACCTCAGCCAGTCGCTTCAGTAACATTTTGTGGTCTACTGTGTCAAAGGCTGCGCTTAGGTCCAGCAGAACCAGGAGACAGGATTCTCCCTCGTCTGCGGCCTCGAGGGCATCGTCCCATATTTTGAGTAAGGCCGTTTCTGTCCCGTGTCCGGGACGGAAACCTGATTGAAATGGATCGAGTAAATTGTGGGTATCCAGATGCTGTTGCAGCTGTTGTACCACTACTTTCTCCATTATCTTGGAGAGAATATTTAGGCCTGTTATGGGGCGGCGGTGAGTTGGGTCCTTGGGATCCAGGTTAGGTTTTTTCAAGATGGGCTGGATTGTGCCCTCTTTCAGCAGGGATGGCACTATGCCTTCCTTAAATGACTGATTTATAAGCTGTGTGATGGGTGGTGCCAGGATGTCGGCACATTCCTTCAGCAGTTTGGTGGGAATGATGTCATTGGGTGCTGTGCTGTTCCGCAACGCACCAATGATATTTTTGGTGGTGTCGATGGAGATCGGTTCCAGAGTGAACTTAGTTAGTTAGTTGATTGTAGAAGGTTTCTGTTGGTGTTTTGTAGTTGATTGAAGAGGGGGCTGAGGGGGGTATTATTTTGCAGAATACTTACCCGGATTCTTTCGATTTTGTCGATGAATAAATCCGATAGTTCATTACAGAACTCTTGGGTGTCTGAATTGGGGACTTCAAGACATCCTGGATTCATGGTCTGGGTGACCATCTTGAAGAGTTCTCGGGGGCGGTTTATGGCGCTGTTAATCGTCATAGAAAAATGATGTTTCTTGGCTTTGAAAATATATATATGGATCAAATTGGAAGGACAAATGGAATTTTACGGTGCTTACAAAAATTTATGAGAGCCATGCATTTAGAAAAAATAAAATAAAAATTGTATAAGTTTAACCACTTCAGCCCCGGACCATTTGGCTGCCCAAAGACCAGAGCACGTTTTGCGATTCGGCACTGCGTCGCTTTAACTGACAATTGCGCGGTCGTGCGACATGGCTCCCAAACAAAATTGGCGTCCTTTTCCCCCCACAAATAGAGCTTTCTTTTGGTGGTATTTGATCACCTCTGCGTTTTTTATTTTTTGCGCTATAAACAAAAATAGAGCGACAATTTTGAAAAAAATACAATATTTTTTACTTTTTGCTATAATAAATATCCACCAAAAATATATAAAAAATATTTTTTTTTCCCCTCAGTTTAGGCCGATACGTATTCTTCCACATATTTTTCGTAAAAAAAAAAATCGCAATAAGTGTTTATTGGTTTGCGCAAAAGTTATAGCGCTTACAAAATAGGAGGTAGTTTTATGGCATTTTTTTTTTTTTTACTAGTAATGGCGGGGATCAGCGATTTTTTTCGGTACTGCGACATTATGGCGGAGACACTTCGGACACTTTTGACACATTTTTGGGACCATTGGCATTTTTATAGCGATCAGTGCTATAAAAATGCATTGGATTACTATAAAAATGCCACTGGCAGGGACGGGGTTAACACTAGGGGGCGGGGAGGGGGTTAAGTATGTTCCCTGGGTGTGTTCTTACTGTGGGGGGGGGGGGGGGGCCTCACTAGGGGAAATGACTGATCGCTGTTCATACATTGTATGAACAGACGGTCAGGCAGTTCCCCCCCTGACAGGACCGGGAGCTGTGTGTTTACACACACAGCTCCCGGTCCCCGCTCTGTAATGAGTGATCGCGTGTGCCCGCCGGGCACGCGCACGGGAGTCGGGGGGCCTAGTGGCCTGCGCGAGAGCCGACGTATAGCTACGGGCTCTCGCGCAGAGGAGCCGACCTGCCACCGTAAAATGACGGCGGCTGGTCGGCAAGTAGTTAAAGGGGACGTACCTGTACGCCCATATGCCCAGCCGAGCCATTGTGTCGACGTATATCGTTGTGCGTTGGTCGTCATGTGGTTAATGAGAATCAAGTTAAAAATTTAAAAGACAATTTGTTCACTTAATTTACAACAGTCCATGAAAATTGTGGTCACATAAGCAGGTATTCGGCTACAATAAAGGTTTCAAATTCGAATATATTATCCCGACATGTTTCGCCTGGTATCTTCATCAGGGGGATATATAAGAATCAATCAAGAAATTTGTGAAACTATACAGAGATAAAAAGTGACAGAGTAACCAAATTTTAAATATATATATATATAAAGTATTCACCAACGTAATAGGCTAAAATTCTGCAGAGAACGGAAGTTTACATGGAATACAAATGTCCCCCACCCCCCCCCCCCCCCGGCTATTGGCAGTGGTAAGGTTAAGATAAAAGTATAGTATATGGAATTTCAGCCAAAAAAATCATGATCTTATTCTTGTCAAGCCGGAGAGACAATTTATAGCACTTATAAAGTCAGTCTATGCATATGTTGCTTTAAGCTGCGTTAGAGTAAATATTAGTGTAAAAAGCAATAAGTGACAAAAATGTGACTTTGCCAGGAATCTGATGTTTATAAAGAAGGGAATGGACTACTGTGCTTTAAATAGCATCACGCGGTGCCTTGCGTGTGTGCGTCTGTTTTTAGCACCGACGCCGACCCTTGTAAAAACACATTGGAAGCTTAATGGGCACCAGAATATGGATGTTTAGTAAAGAGCTTCTCTGGGTATCGTTTTTAACAAAACAAGGAAGCCTCAAGATAATTGATCGTCCTCCAAAGGAGACATCCTTACCTTAGGCTTTTAGGTTCTTGTCTACAACTGTGCTGCTTATAGAAATGGACTCCTTGCAGGAGATTTACTCAAATTGGAGAGTGCAAAATCTGTAGCTCTGCATAGAAACCAATCAGATTCCGGATTTTATTGTCAAAAATAAGCTGAAGTTAGAAGCTGATTGGCTACCATTAGGGGTGTTGCTAGGTCTACAAAAGATCTGGGGCTTAAGCCCATAGCAGTGAAGTAAAGAAAGCCATACACTTGGACGGGCATACACATGTGTATATATATATATACTGTATATAAATATATATTATCATTACATCAGGGTCCCCATAGAGCCCCCTACTTACATCAGGGTCCCCGGAGAGCCCCCATTACATCAGGGTTCCCAGAGAGCCCCCCAATACATCAGGGTTTCCAGAGAGCCCTCCATTACATCGGGGTTCCCGGAGAGCCCCCATTACATCAGGGTTCCCGGAGAGCCCCCCATTACATCAGGGTTCCCGGAGAGCCCCCCATTACATCAGGGTCCTTGGAGAGCCCCCCATTACATCAGGGTCCTTGCAGAGCCCCCTATTGCATCAGGGTTCCCGGAGAGCCCCCCATTACATCAGGGTTCCCAGAGAGCCTCCCCCTTATAGCAGAGCCCCCCCTTTCATCAGGGTCCCCAGGGAGCCCCTCAGTTACATCAGGGTCCCCAGGGAGCCCCCCAGTTACATCAGGGTCCCCAGAGAGCCCCCCATTACATCAGGGTTCCCAGAGAGCCCCCATTACATCAGGGTTCCCAGAGAGCCCCCACTTACATCAGGGTTCCCAGAGAGCCCCCACTTACATCAGCATCCCCAGAGAGCCCCCCATTACATCAGGGTTCCCAGAGAGCCCCCCACTTGCATCAGGGCCCTCGGAGAGCCCCCCATTGCATCAGGGTTCCCGGAGAGCCCCCCATTACATCAGGGTTCCCAGAGAGCCTTCCCATTATAGCAGAGTCCCCCATTACATTGGGGTCCCCAGAGAGCCCCCCCTTTCATCAGGGTCCCCAGAGAGCCCCCCACTTACATCAGGGTCCCCAGAGAGCCCTACCTTACTTGGGGTCACCTGCCCGATCTCCGGTGGTGCTCGCTGCAATCATGGCCTGGCTGCAGAGAGGCATGGCCACGGCCATCTCTGAGAGACTCAGAGCTATGGGCCCCAGATAGCCCCAAAAGCCACCCCCTAGCGACGCCACTGGTTATCATGCCCAGTGACACCAGTTTCTGAGTGCTCCAGTTTTAGTAAACTGTCTGCAGTACCTCTCCCCGGCGGCCTAGTAATTTAGTAGCACGTGTAGATTGGTGGACTACTGCTCCCAGCTATCCCGGTTTGCAAACCCCTCAGGCCACATCGATTTGACACTTTCCTCACAGTCTCTCCTCTGGCCTCGCACCCAGCTCCCCTGGCATGCCTCATCCAGTAATCCACTGTGGTCCACTCACCGACCTTCTCCTCCCCCGAGTCCATGATGAAGAACTTTAACTGGACATACGTTCCGGCAGCTTCACCAGCCCCTTCTGTTCCAGGACACTCCATAGATGACCATGTAAAGATGGAGCTCCCTCCCAGCTCTCCCGGACTCCTCTGCTAGGCCTCGCACCCCCCCCCCCCAGATGGGGATAGGGCCCCTGCTACTGCATATCTCCCAACATTTTGGGATGGGAATAAGGGACACCTACTAACAAACATATGTAGGCATAGGACACGCCCCCTGCCACACCCCCTTAAAAGAGAATTAACCAAAAAAGGGTTAATTAAATCCACAAGGATTTTTTTTTTTTTACCACTGCTATTCCTTTATATTGGCTTTTAAAATGGACAAATGCAGAAATTTGGAATTTGGATGAAAAGTTTAGCACTGGGAAACACTTTTTGAAAGATAAAAAGTGCATTTTATATACAACTATATAGATCAGACCAAAATAAGGGACAAATGAGGGACAGAGGGACAAATCAGGGTCAGTCCCTCGAAATCAGGGACAGTTGGTAGCTATACTACTGCCTAGTACTCCATTACCCCCCCCCCCCCCCAGTGGGCTGGACCTGAGCTTATATGGGAGGCCTGTCCCCTGACAATTCCAATTGGGGATTGGTCAGGGCTCCTCACATGAGCTCCCTGTCACTTCAGTCCTGTGCCCTGCCCCTCTTCCAGATCACTCTCCCAGGAAGCAGGGGAGCCTGTAGACTGTGTATGGGGGGGGGGAGAGATGAAGGGCGTAGGGGGTATAGCTATAGGAGATCTGTCCACATATAATGCCGTTGAGATATTGATCTTCTGATGTAATTTATGATCAGTGTAATTATGACTCCTGTGAAGATAATTCCTGAATGTCCAAATAAATTCTCATAGTCCATGACATGCAGGGTCTATGTGAGTGACATAAAGGCTCTGAAGGCAAGTATGGACATGATATTAATCATTGATTGGAGTGCAAACACCTTCAGCGTTGTTGAGCAATGTTTATCCAATCTGGAGATTTGGCCATTGATGCATACATATTTCACCAAGATCACAAAGTCATGTCCAGACGAAGCTACGCAATTCCAAACGAATAGCGTTGACGTCATCACCGTCACGTGACGCCTCATCCAGCATGTCCTGGATGGGAGGTGTGGCAAGTCAGGAGCTGTGAAGTACCTGGGGCTCATACACAGCGTCCAGCTATATGAGGTGATCAATCGTGATCAGGAGATCTGGAACGTACATTAATTGGTTCCAGAGATCGCGCACAGTAACCTGTTACAGCCAGGGCCATAAATAAAACAAATTCCTGGGGGGAGGGGGGTTCAGGTCTTTCAAACTTAAAGCCATCATTTACACTTTTATGTTGGGGATGTACGGTAAAAACATGTGACAGCTGAGTGGGGCCATGAGTGAGATTTTGCAATGAGACCTTGCAGTAATTTCATGCTTTTCAGAGGGACTCCGTATTAAACTGAGGGGATTGGGCACAATAGAAGGGGGGCTGCACTCCCAAACTCTGATTGCTTCTACTGTGCTGATGCTGAGGCTAAATAGCAGGGACACTGTCTGGGCATTTTGCCAGGATGCTCTGGGGGGGGGGGGTTGAACACCCCTGACCCCCCCCCCCTTATCTACGCCCCTGGTTACAGCACGGGGTAAAGTACAGACAATCACTACATACCCAGTACATTTGATGTGAAGTCAGCAGCTGATACGGTTACTTTGTTGGCTCACCTCCTGCAGCATATCCAGTTTTCCTGATGCACAAATGTTGCTACCCGTGTATCCGTGAAAATAAGCTCGGGTCTTATATTATGGCAACAAAAGACACAGTAGGGCTTATTTTCGGGGTAGGTCTTACCATGTAATGTGCTGTCTTCTCTTCCCCCTCTCCCTCCCTGCCTGTCAGGAATCCCCAGTGTGAGTTAAAATGCTTGTACAATCCTATAATCCACTCTATTACAGTATTATATAATGTACAATGTGTGTGTTTCTGTAATATAATTGTGCCAAATACCTTCGTTATAGCGCCGCTCTGCACTTCTGTTACCCGCCGGAGCTCTCTTCCCCGTTACAGAAACACACACATTGTACATTATAAACTACTGTAATAGAGTGGATTATAGGATTTTACAAGCATTTTTAAGTAGGGCTTAGTTTTGGGGTAGGGCTTATATTGCAGCCCTCCTGGAAAATAACGCTAGGTCTTTTTTTTCAGGGTAGGTCTTATTTTTGGGGAAACAGGGTAATCATTTCAAAATGCTGGTCCTTGACTTTGTGATCTTGGTGAAAATGTGCATGTATCAATGGCTACATTTCTAAATAATGGATGCAAAGGGATTTGACTTTGGGATTATAACGGTGCCCAAATACATAAGAGATACAATTTTACTTAAAAAATAAAAATGTTATTACATGAATACACGACGAGCAATCAGGGGTGCATAAAAGATAGACAGAGTAAATGTATGAACATTAATACTGGCCAAAGTATCTATATGCACCAGCAGTGTCGGTGCATCCATAGTGGGCGCAGGAGCGCCGCGCCCTCTCTCCTGCACCGTCACTCAACAATACATAGATTCATGCATTGTATGGATCTATGTATTGTCGCCGCTGCCACCCACTATTCAGGTGGCCGGCCCCCTGTTGAGCGCTGGCCATCTGAATAACAGCGGTGGGTGTGTTTTGAAGTGTCTATCAGAGCCAGCTTTCTGATTACAGCCTGTGTGTTCTAATAAGCTTCCAAATGGTTAACTAGAGGGCGCAAAGGGTGTGCATTCTCGGGTTAACACTAACACGCGTCTCAGCTAATCAGGTTCACCCGGTCTGGTTATCAGTCACCTGATTGGCTGAAGTGACATCGAGGGCGGGAGAAGACATTGAGGGAACGTGGAGGAGAATGGCTGACCCGAGAAAGGTAAGTGCCGGGTGGGGGGTCAATCTGGCGGTATTTTGGGGCAATCTGGTGGCATTTTATGGGGCAAACTGGCAGCATTTTACAGGGCAAACTGGCGGCAATTGGTGGGCACAGTGGCGACAATTGGTGGGCACAGTGGCGACAATTGGTGGGCACAGTGGCGACAATTGATGGGCACAGTGGCTGCGTTTGATGGCACAGTGACTGCGTTTGATGGCACAGTGGCTGCGTTTGATGGCACAGTGGCTGCGTTTGATGGCACAGTGGCTGCGTTTGATGGCACACTGAGGCTGCAATTTATGGGGTTTTTTTTTTTCGTTTTTTTGCGCCCCCCCCAAACATTTTGAGCACCAGCCGTAGTGTTCAGGAATGGCTCTAGTAATAATAAATACATAAACAGCATTTCAATAATCAAACATAACAAAATTATATAAAAAATAACAAAAAAGGGAGGGGGGAAAGAAAAAACATAGGGCCAGATTCTCGTAGATCGGCGTATTTTTGTGCGGGCGTAACGTATCCTATTTACGTTACGCCTCCGCAACTTAGACGTGCAAGTGCTGTATTCTCAAAGCACTTGCTCCGTAAGTTGCGGCGGCGTAGCGTAAATAGGCCGGCGTAAGCCCGCCTAATTCAAATTTGGAACAGGGGGGCGTGTTTTATGTAAATAACTTGTGACCCGACGTGATTCCACGGACGGCATGCGCCGTCCGTGGAATATCCCAGTGTGCATTGCTTCAAAGTACGCCGCAAGGACGTATTGGTTTCGACGTGAACGTAAATGACGTCCAGCCCCATTCACGGACGACTTACGCAAACAACGTAAAATAAAATTTGACGCGGGAACGACGTCCATACTTAACATTGGTACGCCGCATGTACGCCTCATATAGCAGGGCTAACTTTACGCCGGGAAAAGCCTAACGTAAACGGCGTATCTGTATTGTGTCGGCCGGGCGTACGTTCGTGAATTTGCATATTTACCTATTTCTAGGCGTAAATCAGCATGCACGCCCCTAGCGGCCAGCGTAAATATGCAGTTAAGATCCGACGGCGTAACAGACTTACGCCGGTCGGATCTAATAGAAATCTATGCGTAACTGATTCTAAGAATCAGGCGCATTGATACGACCGCCCAGACTCAGAGATACGACGGCGTATCTGGAGATCGTATCTCCTTTGAGAATCTGGGCCATAATAGACAAATCGTGTGTCATGGCTCATAACTTCTCCCACCCTGCAAATCCCACCCGACTTACCAAGGAGGTGACGGATCTCATGAGGTCCCTCAATTCACACCCTACTGCAATATTGCTGAAGGTGTTTGCACTCCAATCAATGATCGATATCATTCCCATACTTACCTTGAGAGTTTTTATGTCACTCACATAGACCCTGCATGTCATGGACTATGAGAATTTATTTGAACATTCAGGAATTATCTTCACAGGAGTCATAATTACACTGGCCCAGATTCAGGTAGAATTGCGCTATATTTGCGCGGGCACAAGGCAACGATTTTGCCCTGCTCCCACGCAAATATTTTGCGCTGCCCTCGATTCACGGAGCAGTAGCTCCGTGAATTGCGATGGCGCGCCGGCAAAATTGCCCGGCGTAAGCGCGCGCAATGTAAATGATCCCGCTGGGGGCGGGAATCATTTAAATTAGGCGCGCTCCCGCGCCGAGCGTACAGCGCATGCTCCGTCGGGAATTGCGGCAAATGACGTCGCAAGGACATCATTTGCTTCAAAGTGAACGCAAATGAACGCTTACGCAAACGCCGTGAAATTCAAATTTCACGGCGCGGGAGCGGCGGCTATACTTTAGCATTGGCTGCCCCTGCTATTAGAAAGGGCAGCCTTGCGCTTAAGTTGCCGTACGGAAACTCCGTACCTGGCTTGCGCGGGGCCCGCGCAAGTTTGTGAATCAGTTGGTAGTATGCAATTTGCATACTACACGCTGATCACAATGGGAGCGCCCCCTAGCGGCACACGCAAGAATGCAGCCTAAAATCTGCGAGGCATAAGAGCCTTATGCCGCGCAGATTTTAGGCTGCAGTCAGTGTAACAAGGTTCTTGAATAAGGAGCACTCGTTACACCGGAGCAAGTAAGCAATTGCGCCGTGTAACTTATGGTTACACGGGCGCAATTGCTTCTTGAATCTGGGCCACTGATCCAAAATTACATCAGAAGATCAATATCTCAACTGCATTTTATGTGGACAGATCTCCTATAGCTATACCCCCTATGCCCTTCATCTCTCTCCCCCCATACACAGTCTACAGCACTGGTGTCAAACTGGCGGCCCCCCATCTGTTGCAGAACTACAAGTTCCAAGAGGCATTGAAAGGCTGACAGTTAAAAGTGTGACTTCCAAAAGCAGAGACATGATGGGACTTGTAGTACTGCAACAGCTGGAGGGCCGCCAGTTTGACATCCCTGATCTACAGGCTTGAGCACCCAGGGACCTCTGCACACACGGACAATCCATTATAGACACAGCGAATTGTTCATATACCCGTATACGGCCTTTGCCGTGATTGATCGCGTGTGCATTGACCATCTGGCGTCCAGATGTTTGTATAGTAATTTGTTATGTGTTTTGTGTCACTTGGTGTTTGTATATGTGTTCATTGTCAATTTTGGTGGTGGCTGTAAAGGAATCAGTTTTTGGGGCCTGATTTTAATCTTATCCAGGTTGTCCTTCCACAACATTCCCATTGCATTTTGTGTGACTCATTTGACTACTTGTTCCCATGTTCCTAGTGGAGATCGCTTAACCACTTAAGGACCGCCTCATGTACATATACGTCAGCAGAATGGCACAGGCAGGCACATCAACGTATATATACGTGCCCTGCTTGACGTGGGTCGGGGGTCCGATTGGGACCCCCCCCCCGTACATGCGGCGGTCCCCGTGGCTTCAGGAGCGATCCGGGACGACGGCGCGGCTATTCGTTTATAGCCGCCCCGTCGCGATCGCTCCCCGGAGCTGAAGAACGGGGAGAGCCGTGTGTAAACACGGCTTCCCTGTGTTTCACTGTGGCGGCTGCATCGATCGAGTGATCCCTTTATAGGGAAGACACGATCGATGACGTCAGACCTACAGCCACACCCCCCTACAGTAGTAAACACACACAAAGTAAACCCTAACTCCTACAGCGCCCCCTGTGGTTAACTCCCAAACTGCAACTGTCATTTTCACAATAAAGAATGCAATTTAAATGCATTTTTTGCATTTGCAAATGTGTCAAAATTGTCCGAAGTGTCCGCCATAATGTTGCAGTCACGAAAAAAATCGCTGATCGCCGCCATTAGTAGTAAAAAAAAAAAAAAAAAAAATAAAAAAAAAAAACTATCCCCTATTTTGTAAACACTATAAATTTTGCGCAAACCAACCGATAAGCGATTATTTGCGATTTTTTTTTTTACCAAAAATAGGTAGAAGAATACGTATCGGCCTAAACTGAGGAAAAAAAAATGTTATATATGTTTTTGGGGAGATATTTATTATAGCAAAAAGTAAAAAATATAGCATTTTTTTCAAAATTGTCGCTCTATTTTTGTTTATAGCGCAAAAAATAAAAACCGCAGAGGTGATCAACTACCACCAAAAGAAAGCTCTATTTGTGGGGAAAAAAAGACGCCAATTTTGTTTGGGAGCCACGTCGCACGACCGTGCAATTGTCTGTTAAAGCGACGCAGTCCCGAACTGTAAAAACCCATTGGGTCTTTAGGCAGCATTTTGGTCCGGGGCTTAAGTGGTTAAAGAGGATGTCCGCTCAAAAAAAAAATATTAAAAGCCAGCAGCTACAAATACTGCAGCTGCTGACTTTTAATATTAGGACACTTACCTGTCCTGGAGTCCAGCGGCGTCCACAGCAGAGGACGAGCGATCGCTCGTCACCCTGCTGCTCCCCCCTCCATCCACGGTGAGGGAACCAGGAAGTGAAGCGCTCCGGCTTCACTGCCCGGTTCCCTACGGTGCATGCGCGAGTCGCGCTGCGCCCGCCGATTTGCTCCCGCTGTGTGCTGGGAGCCGAGTGTTCCCAGCACACGGGACGGACGGGATGTCAGAAAATACCGGTCTTTTGCCCGAGCCGAAAGTGGGTGCAAATACCTGTCTTTAGACAGGTATCTGCACCCCCTCCCCCCTGAAAGGTGTCAAATGTGACACCGGAGGGGGGGAGGGTGCAGATCAGCGCGACTTCACTTTAGGGTGGAGATCTGCTTTAATGCCTATATTAAGTTTCCTTGGCCAAACCACTGTTTTTTCGCTCCTCACTGTTGCCTGTTTCTTTATGCATCTTCAAAAGATCTTGAACAGCACATCTTGAAACCCCAGTTATTTTTGTAATCTTTGCCTGGGAGAGACCTTGCTGATGCCGTATAACTACCTGGTGTCTTGTTGCTGTGCTCAGTCTCGCCATGGTGTATGACCTGTGACATTAAAATGTCTTCCACAACCTCACCTTGGTAGCAGAGTTTAGCTGTTCCTCACCCAGTTTTAAGCTTCCTACACAGCTGTTTTTTTTGTGTGTCAGTTAATGACTATGTTTTAACCTACATATGAAATTGATGATTATTGGCACCTGCTTTGTATAAATGGTTAGTCATACACCTGAATCTAATCTTACAAAATCCCTGACTTTGTGCAAGTGTACCTAGAAGAATTGATGCTGGTTTGAAGCCAAAGTGCGGTTACACCAAATATTGATTTGATTTCGATTTTTCTTCTGTTTGTTCATTTTGTATTTAGTAAATTGATAAAAATAAACAATCAAAATACATATTTTTGAAAGCATTCTTACCTTATAGTATTTCGCCTTCCTACAACTTCTGCACAGGACTGTATATGTATATATATTTGTGTGTGTGTGTGTGTGTGTGTGTATGTGTATATATATAGATAGATAGATAGATAGATAGATAGATAGATAGATAGATAGATAGATAGATAGATAGATAGATAGATAGATAGATAGAAAGATAGATTATATTCAAATAATACAATTTAATTTAAAAAAATGTGTCCATATCTTTAGCCTTGGGCCCAATAAAGGTTTTACATTTTAAGTTCCCTCCATCATGAAATTTCACTCCTCCTGCCTTATTATCCTATGGAAAAAAAAATGGGCCCATATACAAAGTCTGCAGTAGCTGGCTGAAGGTCGGAGCTCAGGTACGGATGTTTTGCTGCCTAAAGACACTGATAGATATTGATGGAAGCCCAAATAGTGATTACCATGCTGGAACATGAGTTTTTTTTTTTTTTTGCAAATTGACACTTTAAATGAACCCATTCCGTTGTTTGTGTGTTTGTGTTGCTGGCGGTGAGGTTACACAACTCTGTCCCTCGTCCTGGGAGTGGCAGCTGCATAAATTGTGCTGGCTCATGTGGGGGATAATCTGCAGATAGCAGATACCGCTTGTCCAAACTCCCCTTTGGCTGCTACAAACTATCAAATAAACTGTTTACTACAAAAAAAAAGCTGAAAAAATATGTAAAAATAAACTGTTTATCTAACAGTGCAGTGCGTGTGTGGGGATTTGTAATTATCCAAAGAATTAAAATAAAAAAATACTATATATGTATATATATATAGACATAGATAAAATAATTTTATATATATATATATACTGCTCAAAAAAATTAAAGGAACACTTTTGAATCGGAACTCCTGGCATATTGATCTGGTCAGTTAAGTAGCAGAGGGGGAGGGGTGTATACAGCGGGGGGAGGGGTGTATACAGAGGGGAGGGGTGTATACAGAGGGGGAGGGGTGTATACAGAGGGGGTTGTTAATCAGTTTCAGCTGCTTTGCTGTTAATTGAAATTAACAACAGGTGCACTAGATGGGCAGCAATGAGACGACCTCCAAAACAGGAATGGTTTTACAGGTGGAGGTGTCTGACATTTTTTTCCCCTGCTCATCTTTTCTGATTTTTTTTTTCCACTAGTTTTGCATTTGGCTAGGATCAGTGTCACTACTGGTAGCATGAGGCAAAACTTGGACCCTATAGAGGTTGCACAGGCAGTCCAACTCCTCCAGGATGGCACATCAATACGTGTCATTGCCAGAAGGTTTGCCGTGTCTCCCAGCACAGTCTCAAGAGCATGGAGGAGATTCCAGGAGACAGGCAGTTACTCTAGGAGAGCTGGACAGAGCCATAGAAGGTCCTTAACCCATCAGCAGGACCGGTATCTGCTCCTTTGTGCAAGGAGGAACAGGATGAGCACTGCCAGAGCCCTACAAAATGACCTCCAGCAGGCCAATGGTGTGAATGTCTCTGACCAAACAATCAGAAACAGACTTCATGGGGGTGGCCTGAGGGCCCGACGTCCTCTAGTGTGCTCTGTACTCACTGCCACACACTGTGGAGCTCGATTGGCATTTTCCATTGAACACCACAATTGGCAGGTCCGCCACTGGTGCCCCATGCTTTTCACAGATGAGAGCGGGTTCACCCTGAGCATATGTGACAGACGGGAAAGGGTCTGGAGAAGCCGCGGAGAACGTTATGCTGCCTGTAACATCGTTCAGCATGACCGGTTTGGTGGGGGGTCAGTGATGGTCTGGGGAGTAGGGTTGCCACCTCATCCCTTTAAAACAGAACACATATGAATTACACAGGTTCTGTGGCTGATTAAGGTGGTAATTGAACTCAAGTGGAGCCTAATCTAAATTAAATTAGCCTCAGAACCTGTGGAATTCATATGTGTTCTGTTTTAAAGGGATGAGGTGGCAACCCTACTGGGGAGGCATATCCATGGAGGGGCGCACAGACCTCTACACTACACAATGGCACCCTGACTGCCATTAGGTATCGGGATGAAATCCTTGGACCCATTATCAGACCCTACGCTGGTGCAGTGGGTCCTGGGTTCCTCCTGGTGCAGGACAATGCCCGGCCTCATGTGGCGAGAGCATGCAGCCAGTTCCTGGAGAATGAAGAAATTGATACTATTGAATGGCCCCCACGCTCACCTGACCTAAATCCAAAAGAGCACCCCAGAGACCTTATGTTTCGGTCCATCCGGTGCTGCCAGGTTGCACCTCAGTCTGTTCAGGAGCTCAGTGATGCTCTGGTCCAGATCTGGGAGGAAATACCCCAGGACACCATCCGTCGTCTCATTAGGAGCATGCCCTGATGTTGTCAGGCATGCATACAAGCACTTGGGGGCCACAAACTACTGAGGAACATTCTGAGTTGTTGCAATGAAATTTTAGCAAAATGGAAGAGCTTGCTGCATAATTTTTTCACTTTGATTTTCGGGGTGTCTTTGAATTCAGCCCTCTGTAGGTGGATAATTTTCATTTCCATCAAATGATGTGCCATCCTTTCATTCCTAACACATTACCCCGTCCGTATCAGTAGATATCCAGCATGAGATTTTTGCCCGTTGAGATCTGATATGTTTTCAAAGTGTTCCTTTAACCACTTCCCGCCCGGCATATGGCCGATTTACGTCCGGGAAGTGGTTATGAAATCCTGACAGGACGTTCTAGAACGTCCTGCAGGATTTCATGCCGCGCGCGCCCGTGGGGGCGCGCATCGCGGCGATCGGTGATGCGGGGTGTCAGTCTGACACCCTGCATCTCCGATCTCGGTAAAGAGCCTCCGGCGGAGACTCTTTACCACGTGATCAGCCGTGTCCAACCACGGCTGATCACGATGTAAACAGGAAGAGCCGCCGATGGCTCTTCCTCACTCGCGTCTGACAGACGCGAGTAGAGGATAGCCGATCGGCGGCTCTCCTGACAGGGGGGGTTAGCGCTGATTGTTTATCAGCGCAGCCCCCCCTCGGATCGCCACACTGGACCACCAGGGATGCCCACCCTGGAGCACCAGGGTGGGCAAAAAAAAAAAAATGACAAAAAAAAAAAAAAAAAAAAAATGACAGAAAAAAAAAAAAAAAAAAAAAGCATAAAGAAAAAAAAAAAGATGCCAGTCAGTGCCCACAAATGGGCACTGACTGGCAACCTGGCAAAAATCAGTGCTGCCACCCCAGTGTCCATCAGCGCCACCCCAGTGTCCATCAGCGCCACCCCAGTGTCCATCAGTGCCACCCCAGTGCCACCCCACAGTGCCCATCCATGCCCAGTGCCCACCTATCAGTGCCCATCTGTGCCACCCATAAGTATCCATCAGTGCCGCCCATGAGTGCCCATCTGTGCCGCCTATGAGTGCCCAGTGCCGCCTATGTGTGCCCATCAGTGCCGCCTATGTGTGCCCATCAGTGCCGCCTATGTGTGCCCATCAGTGCCGCCTATGTGTGCCCATCAGTGCCGCCTATGTGTGCCCATCAGTGCCGCATATGTGTGCCCATCAGTGTCGCATACCAGCGCCGCCAATCAGTGCCACCTCATCTGTGCCCATCAGTACTACCTCATCGATGTCCATCAGTGCCATCTCATCGGTGCCCATTAGTGCCGCCATATCAGTGCCCGTAATTGAAAGAGAAAACTTATTTACAAAAAAATTAACAGAAAAAAATAAAAACGTAATTTTTTTTCCAAATTTTCAGCCTTTTTTTAGTTGTTGCGCAAAAAAAAAAAATCGCAGAGGTGATCAAATACCACCAAAAGAAAGCTCTATTTGTGGGGAAAAAAGGACGCCAATTTTGTTTGGGTACAGTGTAGCATGACCGCGCAATTGCCATTCAAAGTGCGACAGTGCTGAAAGCTGAAAATTGGCTTGGGCGGGAAGCTGCGTAAGTACCTGGTATGGAAGTGGTTAAACACCTTAATCAACCACAGAACCTGTGTAATTAATATGTGTTTGGGTTTAAAGGGGTGAGGTGGCAACCCTAGGCAGGGCCGTCTTAATAGCATCATGGGCCCCTGGGCAAAGTAATGCTCTGGGGCCCCTACAATGGAAACAGTGCAGGTAAACAGAAATCAAGTAGGTAAGAGGTAGGGGATATCTAGGATGTAGAGGGGTCAGAGTGCTGGGGGGAATTTCTGGGATGTAGAGGGGCAGCTCGGGCTCAAGAACCAGCTGCTTTGGGGAAAGGGAAGGGGCCCCCATGCAGCTGGGGCCCCTGGGCAGTGCCCAGGTGTGCCCTCTCATTAAAGCAGAGCTCTACCCTTAAGTGGAACTCCCACTGATCGGAACCCCCCCCCCCCTCCGATGTCACATTTGACACCTTTCAGGGGGGAGGGGGGTGCAGATACCTGTCTAAAGACAGGTATTTTCACCCACTTCCGGCCACACAGTCTAGGGCAGACTGCGGGCATGACGTCACCTCCCGTCCCCCGTCCCCCCTGTTGTGTTCTGGGAACACTCGGCTCCCAGTACACAGTGGGTGCCAATCGGCAGGCGTAGCGCGACTCGCGCATGCGCCGTAGGGGACCGGGCAGTGAAGCCGGAGCACTTCACTTCCTGGTTCCCTCACCGAGGATGGCGGGTGGGGGGGGGGGGGGCAGCAGAGTGACGAGCGATTGCTCGTCTTCTGCTGCGGACGGCACTGGACTCCAGGACAGGTAAGTGTCCTAATATTAAAAGTCAACAGCTGCAGTATTTGTAGCTGCTGGCTTTTAATATATTTTTTTTAGCCCTGACGCTAGAGACGAAACCCATGCAATCCATACATACAAAGACACCAAAACAAATAAGTTTAGAAATGAAGTTTAAGTGTAATAAAATGGAATGACACAGGGAACAAGTATTGAGCTTGTGAAGAAAGGGAGGTGCAAAAAGGCATGGAAAGCCAAGACACCAGCTGAAATCTATCAGTAATTAGAAAGCAATCCTGACTCTTGTCAGTGAAAATGAATATCAGCTGGTGTAAAAAAATGTAAGGACACAGGGAAAAAGTATTGAACACTAACTGAAATGTATTTAACCACTTGCCGTCGCCGCACCGTCGAAATACGTCCACAAGGTGGCTTTGCTGGGCGAGAGCATGTAATATGACGTCCTCTCTCCCAGCCGCCACTAGGGGCCCCGACTCCCGTGCGTGTGCCTGGCGGGCGCGATCGCCGCCGGGCACACGCGATCGCTCGGTACAGAGCGGGGACCGGGAGCTGTGTGTGTAAACACACAGCTCCCGGTCCTGTCAGCAGGGGAAATGCTGATCTTCGGTTCATACAATGTATGAACCGAGGATCAGTGTTTCCCCTAGTGAGGCCACCCCCCCCCCACAGTAAGAACACACCCAGGCATACTTAACCCCTTCCCCGCCCCTAGTGTTAACCCCTTCACTGCCAGTGGCATTTTTATAGTAATCCAATGCATTTTTATAGCACTGATCGCTATAAAAATGCCAATGGTCCCAAAAATTTGTCAAAAGTGTCCGAAGTGTCCGCCATAATGTCGCAGTACCGAAAAAAAAAATCGCTGATCGCCGCCATTACTAGTAAAAAAAATATAATAAAAATGACATAAAACTACCCCCTATTTTGTAAACGCTATAACTTTTGCGCAAACCAATCAATAAACGCTTATTGCGATTTTTTTTTACGAAAAATATGTAGAAGAATACGTATCGGCCTAAACTGAGGGAAAAAATGTTTTTTTATATATTTTTGGGGGATATTTATTATAGCAAAATGTAAAAAATATTCATTTTTTTCAAAATTGTCGCTCTATTTTTGTTTATAGCGCAAAAACTAAAAACCGCAGAGGTGATCAAATACCACCAAAAGAAAGCTCTATTTGTGGGAAAAAAAGGACGCCAATTTTGTTTGGGAGCCACGTCGCACGACCGCGCAATTGTCTGTTAAAGCGACAGAGTCCCGAATCGCAAAAAGTACTCTGGTCTTTGGGCAGCAATATGGTCCAGGGGGTAAGTGGTTAATACTTGGTACAAAATCCTTTGTTGGTAATGACAGCTTCAAGACGCCTCCTGTATGGAGAAACTAATCTCATGCGTTGCTCGGGCCCATTTGTTCCACACAAGCCGTCTTCAAATGTAGATGCAGCACCCTGATGTTTAGGCAGGGATGCTGTTAAATTTAGTTGCCAGGCGGTAGTTGCCTCGGCCAATTGCTCGGGGGGTCAACTGACTTCACCCTAATTCTGGAGTTGCTGCACTTCTCTCTTCTGTCGCTAGATGGCCCAGGTATCTGGCGACATTAGAGAAGACAAGGGCATTGACAGGTGAGGAGCATATGGGGTATCTCAGCCAATGGGCAGGGATAAACCTGCTGGGAGAGCCTATATATTCAGGTGGAGTAAGGTGATTGGGGGTTCTGTGCCACCTGGATGGCTGTCTGGGTGGACGTATGCTCAGGGCCGCCATCAGGAATTGTGGGGCCCCTTACACAGCTTCAGGCATGGGCCCCCTGGGGCAGAGAAACGGGGGGGGGGGGGTGCTGCCGCCTGAAATTGAGAAGCGGGGGGGGGGGGGTGTAGCCATCTGGGGACCTCTGGGCCCTTTGTAAAAAGAAAAAAAGAAATATATATATATATATATATATATATATATATATATATATATATTTCTTTTTTTAAAAGGGGGGGTTGCCATCTGGGGACCTCTGGGCCCTTTAATAATTTTTTTTTTTTTATGAAAATAAATTACAAAAAAAAAGGGGGGTTGACATCCGGGACCTCTTGGCCCTTTATAAAAAACTTAATAAAAACAATATATAAAAAAATGTATTAAACATTTATAAAAAAAAAAGAAAAAAAGAAAAAAATCCAGGGCCCTTTAATAAAAAAATGAAAGAAGAAAAAAATATATAAACACAAATAAAAAAATAAACATTTATAAAAATAAATAAAAAAAAGGGGGTTTGCCACATGGGGCCCTGGGGACCTCTGAGCCCTTTAATAATAATAATATATATATATATATATATATATATATATATATATATTATATATATATATATATATATATATATATATATATTTTTTTTTTTTTATTTTTTTATAAAAAAAGGGGGGTTGCCATCCAGGGCCCTGGGGACCTCTGGGCCCTATAATAATAATATAATTATATATATATATATATGTAAGAAAAGATTTTTTATAAAAATATATGAAAAAAGGGGGGTTGTCATCCGGGGCCCTGGGGATCTCCGGGCCCCTGGGGACCTCCAGACCCCTAAAAAAAAATTGGCCCTTTAATAAAAATAAAAAAAAATGATATATATATATATATATATATATATATATATATATATATATATATATATATATATTTTTTTTTTTTTTTTTTTATTAAAAAAAAATTAAAAAAGGGGGGTTGCCATCCAGGGCCCTGGGGACCTCCAGACCCCTAAAAAAAAATTGGCCCTTTAATAAAAAAAAAATATATATATATATATATATATATATATATATATATATATATATAATTTTTTTTTTTATTAAAACAAATTAAAAAAGGGGGGTTGCCATCCAGGGCCCTGGGGACCTCCGGGCCCCTTACAGGTGTACTGCCCGTACCCCCCTGATGGCGGCCCTGCGTGTGCTGTCCTAGGCGGCAAATTCAAGGGGACGTACAGGTACGGCCATTTGCTTGCGACGAGTATCGGCGTGCGGCGGTCGGGAAGCGGTTAACAAAGTTTTGTTTTAATGACTGCTTAGATATAAAACATCCCCGCGGTGCGGTTTGGTAGGAAACCCTTAGTGTATGATTCATATCACATGGGTATGATATACAATAGCAGCTGCTGTGTTTTTTTTGTGATTTATGCTCATAAATTCGCAGACTGCATATTTTGCATGGTTGTGCCCCATTTGGGCTTTGTAAATCTCCCTTGCTGCCATTCTAGAATCTGTAGGAAGAAAAACAGATCGGGACAATAAATCCATCTTTGACATAAGAAGTGCCTGTGGGTATGGGGAAGTTCCAAAAATAGTCCATTAAGTTAGATAAGAAGAGCGATTTATTCCTGCAGACCCGTAACACTGAACTCTTCATGGCGCCATCGCTGGAAACGAGAGAGATGCTAATCTTTGCCCAATTTATTAAAGGGGTTGTAAAGGTGAAAGTTATTTCACCTTAATGCATTCAATGCATTAAGGTGAAAAAACATCTGTAGATTAGCGGCCTCTCGAACCCCCCGTTTACTTACACGACCCCCTCGAATGTCCCGCACGTGAACGCGCTTGCTTCTCGGGCCGGCTTCCTAGCTCATTCATTGATTGATTGAAAGCAGCACAGCCATTGGCTCGCGCTGCTGTCAATCACATCCAATAAAGTGGCGAGCCAGGGGGCGGAGCCGAGTGATACAGTGAACGGCTATAGCTGGATCGCGCCCGCAAGAACTAACCACCATGCAAGCTTGCTCGCATAAAGGTGGTTAGTTCTTGCGGGGAGGAGCTGAGACAGCTGCCGAGGGACCCCAGAAGACCAGGTTCAGGGCCACCCTGTGCAAAACGAGCTGCACAGTGGAGGTAAGTATAACATGTTTGTTATTTAACTGCTTGAGGACCGCCGCACGACGATATACATTGGCAAAATGGCACGCCTGGGCACAAGGGCGTACATGTACATCCTTTAAGATCCCAGCCGTGGGTCGCGAGCGCGTCGACGGTAGGGTGACCACGTGTCCCGGATTGCCCGGGACAGACCCGCATTTTGCAGGTCTGTCCCGGGCACATTCATTCCAGGCCAAAACAGTGTCCCGGAATGAAACTGACACAGCCACCCCCCAAGTCAAACGAATGGTCCCAAAAAAGGCCGCCACATCACCGCTTTACTCATTGCCAGTACTTGTCCTGGCCGGGAATGCCTGGAGGAGCACAATCCCCGCCCCCTGCTTGTGATTGGAAAAATCATAAATCCCGCCTCTTGTGTCCAATCACTGTGCTTTGATTCGTTACACCACAAGCTGATTTGTGGGAAGGGGGTGTCCCTGAATGGTAGTTTGGAAATGTGGTCACCCTAGTCGGCGGCGGCGCGCTCGTGACCCGGTCCTCTTCTCCGTGACCGTCCCCGTGGGAGCAGCAGACCCGATCGCCGCCGGTGTCCTGCGATCGGTCACAGAGCTGAAGAACGGGGAGAGGTAAGTGTAAACAAACCTTTCCCCGTGCTTCCTAGTGAGCCTGTCACTGATCGCCTGTTCCCTGTCATAGGGAACGACGATCAGTGACGTCACACGCCCAGCCACACCCCCAACAGTAAAAATCACTCCCTTAGGGCACACTTAACCCCTACAGCGCCCCCTCCTGGTCAACCCCTTCACTGCCAGTGACATCTACACAGTAACCAGTGCATTTTTATAGCACTGTTCGCTGTAAAAATTACAATGGTCCCAAAATAGTGTCAAAAGTCTCCGATGTGTCCGGCATAATGTCGCAGTCACGATAAAAAACGCTGATCGCCGCCATTACTAGAAAAAATAAATTATTAATAAAAATGCAATAAAACTATCCTCTAATTGTTAGATGCTATAAATTTTGCGCAAACCAATCAAACGCTTATTGCGTGTTTTTTTTTACCAAAAATAGGTAAAAGAATACGTATCGGCCTAAATTGAGGAAACAAAATTTTTTTATATCTTTTTGGGGGATATTTATTATAGCAAAAAGTAAAAAATATTGCTTTTTTTTCAAAATTGTCGCTCTTTTTTTTTGTTTTGTAGCGCAAAAAAATAAAAACCGCAGAGTAGTGGGGAAAAAAAGGACGCCAATTTTGTTTGGGAGTCACGTCGCACGACCGCGCAATTGTCAGTTAAAATGACGCAGCGCCGAATAGCAAAAAGGGGCCAGGTCCTTTAGCTGCATAATGGTCCGGGGCTTAACCACTTAAGGACCCGCTCACGACTATATACGTCTTGTTTTTAAAGATGGACATCTCGGTAAGGGCAGCAGCTGCTGCCACAACCGAGATATCCATCTTTTCCTTGAGCGGTCCTGTAAACGATAACGGTGGTCTCCGCGGCGGATTCGCCGCAAGATCACCGTTATCGGTGGCAGGAGAGGGGCCCCCCCTCCCGCGCCCTTCGCCGCTTACCGGAGCCGTCGGCAGCGGCGGAGGTGTTCGGGTCCTGTCTCCTGCTTGCTGTGGATGCAAGTGAGGGCAAGATGGTCCCCACCCGTCCCCATAGCATAGCAGGGCGGAAGTGACGTCAAAATGTCACTTCCGCCCATGCTTCTTAAAGCGGATGTGCCACTAAAAATATATATTAAAAGCCAGCAGTTACAAATACTGCAGCTGCTGACTTTTAATATAAGGACACTTACCTGTCCTGGAGTCCAGCGCCGATCGCAGCAGATGACGAGCCGATCGCTCGTCAGCCTGCTGCTCCCCCCTCCATCCACGGTGAGGGAACCAGGAAGTGAAGCGCTCCGGCTTCACTGCCCGGTTCCCTACGGCGCATGCGCGAGTCGCGCTGCGCCCGCCGATTGGCTCCCGCTGTGTGCTGGGAGCCGAGTGTTCCCAGCATACAACGGGGGACGGACGGGAAGCAGAGAAAAAACCCGTCTTTTGCCCGTATCGTAGGGCCGGAAGTGGGTGCAGATACCTGTCTGTAGACAGGTATCTGCACCCCCCTCCTCCCTGAAAGGTGTCAAATGTGACACCGGAGGGGGGGAGGGTGCCGATCAGCGGGACTCCACTTTAGAGTGGAGATCCGCTTTAAAGCAATATTTAGTTGTAATTTTTTCAAATGCCAATTTTTTATTTTTTTTGCATTTTAGTGTAAATATGAGATGTGACGTCTTTTTGCCCCCAGATCTCATATTTAAGAGGACCTGTCATGCTTTTTTCTATTACAAGGGATGTTTACATTCCTTGTAATAGGAATAAAAGTGATCAATTTTTTTTTTCAGTGTAAAAATGAATAAAATCTATAAAAATAAATAAGAAAACAAAATTTTTTTTTTTAAAGCGCCCCGTCCCGACGAGCTTGCGCGCAGAAGCGAACGCATACGTGAGTAGCGCCTGCATATGAAAACGGTGTTCAAACCACACATGTGAGGTATCACCGCGATCGTTAGAGCGAGAGCAATAATTCTAGCCCTACACCTTCCTTGTAGCTCAAAAGAGGCAACCTATAGAATTTTTTAGGAAAGATAATCGCTCAGTAGTGTTCAAAGAGCCTCCTCACTGGATCCCAACCATGGGTGCCGGCAATGCAACAGCAATGCAAAAATACGAAGGGAACTTGGACAGCCGCACTCCAAAAGCGTTCCTTTTATTAAAATAGATCACAAAATAAACATGCCTCAGCAAAAATTGGAACAAAAAGCTAACGTTTCGCACTGTGACTTCAGTGCTTAGTCATAGCTAGGGTTGCCACCTCATCCCTTTAATCCCGAACACATATGGATTACACATGTTCTGTGGCTAATGTAATGCCGATATGGCACCAGGTGAGTTTAATTACCACCTTAATCAGCCACAGAACCTGTGTAATTAATATGTGTTCTGGTTTAAAGGGATGAGGTGGCAACCCTAGTCATAGCTAGTACACATAACAAATGAATATTGGGAAAATATATACTTCACCTCACTGGTCACATGGTCAGCGAGATGATAATTGGAGACCTAGTAAAACAATCAGTGAACTAGCGTCTCCTGTGAACCCAGGTGAATCGATGCATGTGATTAGAAAACCACCCCCCCCTCCCACACACACATACACCCACTACAAACATATAGGGGCAGATCCACGTACATCGGCGCATACAGTATTTGCGCCGGGCGTAGCGTATCTCTGATGCACTACGCCGCCGTAACTTACATTTTTTTTTTAATCCTCAAAGAATGCGCACCGTAAGTTACGGCGGCGTAGTGTAAATTTGCCGGCGTAAGGGCGCGCAATTCAAATGGATGTGATGGGGGAGTGTTTTATGTAAATACGTTGTGACCCGACGTAAATGACGTTTTTTTTTTAACGGCGCATGCGCCGTCCGTGGGGTTATCACAGTGCGCATTGTCTAAAAAAAACCAGGAACAAGCCAATGTTTACGACGATGACGTCATTCTACGCAAATCTCTATTCGCGAACGACTTACGCAAACAACGTAAAAAAATTCAAAATTCGACGCGGGAACGACCGCCATACTTGGCATAGGATACGCCTCATATAGCAGGGGTAACTATACGCCGAAAAAAGCCTAACGTAAACTACGTAAAAAAATAGGCTGGACGTACGTTCGTGGATCGCCGTATCTAGCTAATTTGCATACTCGACGCGGAATTCGACGGAAATGCCACCTAGCGGCCGGCGGAAAAATGCACCTACGATCCGAAGGCGTACTAAGACGAACGCCAGTCGGATCGAGCCCAGATGCAGTCGCATCTTGTTTTGTAGATACAAAACAAAGGTACGACGCGGGAACTTTGAAATTACGCGGCGTATCAATAGATACGCCGGTGTAATTCTTCTGTGGATCTGCCCCGTAGTATACACAAAATATTGTGTAGGTTTCCCAACTAGCAAGACATCGGCGCACTCCATCTGACCCTTTGATCACTTGAATTGCTCGCATATAATATACCTTAGAATCATAATCATGATCATTTTAAGACATTGATAGGAGGTGTGAACATTTTGTCCTCTCTTTTTTTTTTTTTTTTTGCAATCAAAATTATACACGCAGTATATTTTTACTAATACAGTTTACTATTATTATTTTTTTACTGAGAGGACATCCGTTTTCCCTCCTTTCAATTAAGAAACAATTTGGGAATAGCCATACCAACAGCAATCCATATCCCTTTTCCATGTTGTTATTACTACGTTTTTATCTGTCTTTTGATGCATGCTTACATTTCAGAGATTGGAAAAGACATTACGACAGCTTTATTAACATAACATCATGGTTGCATAAGCATTATTATACTTTGTTGTCTCTTTTAGTAGGTCCTGGTGCATTGGTCAATATTGACCACCCGGATCTTTGATGAGACGCTTTAAAACATTTTGAGATTGAATCCAATTTTAGTTTTTAATATGGGTGAATAATCACGTAGACCTCTCACACACTATTCGACTCTTCACTTAACATTTAAGGTTCGGGTTTGAAATTTAAACTTCGAAGTATAAAAGTTAACAATTCAAAAGAATGTAAACTAAAAACAAATAAGCAATAATAATACACAATAATAAATAAGGAACAAAATATAAATTTTAATCAACATTCACGATTTTCATTTTTATTTATTATTATTATTATTATTATTATTTTATTTTCATTTAATATACATCTTTTAGCACTATTTTACACACGGTCTGTAATTTTGGGATCTTGTTTAACTATTCACATACAAAAACAAAAAACAAATTTGTTTGGTCACCCTATACATATTTTGGCCTTCATTTTGGCTAACTTTACTATATATATATATATATATATATATATATATATATATATATATATATATATATATATATATATATATATATATATATATGTGTGTATATGTTTTTTTGGTTTGTTTTGTTCTGCTTTTTATCACTTTAATTCATTAACAACACATATGAACAGTGGTCAATAGATACCACAATATATATATATTCATATTTTCACTGTAATATTTTTACACATATTATTCTTCACTTTTACGTCCTAGGTCATATTTATATACTCTTTACTCACTACATTTACGCTTATGTCACACGACATTTGCGAATATCACTTTATCACAACACTTAAAATTTCATTCATAATATTCATACAACACATATACACACACCAGTTACTTTTATCATCACACCATTTATCTATTCAAAACATTCAAACAAATAGTGTATATATATATTTGTAGTGGGTGTATGTGTGTGTGGAAGGGGGGGGGGTGGTTTTCTAATCACATGCATCGATTCACCTGGGTTCACAGGAGACGCTAGTTCACTGATTGTTTTACGAGGTCTCCAATCATCATCTCGCTGACCATGTGACCACTGAGGTGAAGTATATATCTTCCCAATATTCATTTGTTATGTGTACTAGCTATGACTAAGCACTGAAGTCACAGTGCGAAACGTTAGCTTTTTGTTCCAATTTTTGCTGTGGCGTGTTTATTTTGTGATCTATTTTAATAAAAGGAACGCTTTTGGAGTGCGGCTGTCCAAGTTCCCTTCGTATTTTTGCACATAGAATTTTTTTAAACGTCGCCTAATGGAGATTTTTAAGGGTAAAAGTTTGACGCCATTCCACAAGCGGGCGAAATTTGGAAGCGTGACATGTTGGGTATCATTTTACTCGGCGTAACATTATCTTTCACAATATATAAAAAAATTAGACTAACTTTACTGTTGTCTTATTTTTTAATAAAAAAAAAAAAAAATTCCAAAAAAACTGCGCTTGTAAGACCGCTGCGCAAATACGGCATGACAAAAAATATTGCAATGGCCGCCATTTTATTCCCTAGGGTGTTAGAAAAAATATATATATAATGTTTGGGGTTTTAAGTCATTTTCTAGGGAATAAAAAACTGTTTTAGTCTTGTAAACGCCAAATCTGAAAAACGGCCAAGGCCCTAAGTGGTTAAAAAAATAATAAAAAAAAAAATATATATATATATATATATATATATATATATATATATATATATATGTTCCTTTAAGAGGTGAAGGAGCAGGAGTACTTATCTCTGATCTATCCAAGGCAAATGCAATAATGCCACATGTGGGGGGAAGGGTTCTATAAATGACCAAACAGATGCTGGTGGATACAGTGCATGAATTAACCGCTTAACGACCGCCGCATGTACATATAAGTCGGCAAAATGGCACGGACAGGCAGAATGACGTGCCCGCACGTCGCTGACTAGACGTGGGTCGGGGGGCCGATCGGGACCCCCCCCCCCGGTACATACGGCGGTCGGGTTTCCTCGGGGAGGGATCCGGGATGAGGGCGCGGCTATTCGTTTCTAGCCGCCCCCTCGCGATCGCTCCCCGGAGCTGAAGAACGGGGAGAGACGTATGTAAACACGGCACTCCCCGTGCTTCACTGTGGCGGCTGCATCGATCGAGTGATGCCTTTTATAGGGAGACTCGATCGATGACGTCAGTCCTACAGCCACACCCCCCTACAGTTGTAAACACACACTAGGTGAAACATAACTCCTTCAGCGCCCACTGTGGTTAACTCCCAAACTGCAACTGTCATTTTCACAATAAACAATGCAATTTAAATGCATTTTTTGCTGTGAAAATGACAATGGTCCCAAAAATGTGTCAAAATTGTCCGAAGTGTCCGCCATAATGTCGCAGTCACGAAAAAAATCGCTGATCGCCGCCATTAATAGTAAAAAAAAAAAAAATTACCAAAAATGCAAAAAATGTATCCCGTTTTGTAAATGCTATCAATTTTGCGCAAACCAACCGATAAACGCTTATTGTGATTTTTTTTTATTTTTTACCAAAAATATGTAGAAGAATACGTATCGGCCTAAACTGAGGAAAAATCTTTTTTTTTTATATATTTTTGGGGGATATTTATTATAGAAAAAAGTAAAAAATATTGCATTTTTTTCAAAAAATGTTGCTCTATTTTTGTTTATAGCGAAAAAAATAAAAACCGCAGAGGTGATCAAATACCACCAAAAGAAAGCTCTATTTGTGCGAAGAAAAGGATGCAAATTTCGTTTCGGTACAACATTGCATGACCGCGCAATTACCAGTTAAAGCAACGCAGTGCCAAATTGTAAAAACACCTCTGGGCATTTAGCTGCATATTGGTCCGGGGCTTAAGTGGTTAAAGTGCTTGGCTCCAACTGAGACTCTGCAGGTGCAGTAATATGGAAAAGTGATTTTCCTCTTCAGTGCAGTCACACCGCAGTGTTCAATGGCTCCGTACTAGGGTGACCACATTTCCAAACTGCCATTCAGGGACCCCCCCCCCCCCCCTCACCTTCTCCCCCAAAAAAGATGAGGGGCGGGGGGAAATGTAGTCTCGGGGTTGATGGGGAATTTGGCGGCGGGTTATTTGTCAGCTGAATGTGCCACTTGCTACAAGAAGCAGTACCGGGGTCCTGCAGTAGGTCACCCTAAGAATTTCTTATGAATGGCAATGTCATAAATATCATCTATGGTGGATGGTTCTCATTAGAATAATAGATCTCCTTTGTGTAAATCAGTAGCGGTGGAAATCCTCCCACATAAGCACATCCAGGGCCGATCCGCCCTATAGGCTCACTATGCAAGCCGCTTAGGGCCCCGCAAAGCTGCGGAGGGCCCCCCAAATTACTAGAGGCCCCGCCTGGTGAGAAGTCATTTTCGGCCCCTCACCCCGCTTCTCAACTCGCCGGCTGCATGGGAGAAGAGGTAAGAAGACAGCATCCCCCGCTTCTCACTTTAATGTAATATGTAATTTCCGACAGCAGAAGAACACCCCCTCCCCCCGCTTCTCAACTTTAATCTTTAATGTGACAGGTCACTGTCGAAAGCGCCCCCCCGCTTCTCAACTTTAATGCGACATGTAATTTTGCTTAGGGCCCCAGGGAGGTCAGGATCGGCACTGAGCACATCAATGATATGGAGAAAGAGAACAGGGGACCCAGATAGTGAAGTATGTAAAACTGGGTATTTACAGTGTAACCTCGGATTGCGAGCATAATCCGTTCCAGGAGAATGCTTGTAATCCAAAGCACTCACATAGCAAAGCAAGTTTCCCCATTGAAGTCAATGGAAACTAAAATAATTAGTTCCGCATTGACTTCAACGGCATGCAATACCGCATGCGGCCAGAGGTGGGGGGGGCGCGGGAGAGCCTCGGAAACGTCCAGAGAGGCCTGAGGACAGTTCGGTTGACCTCGGAAAGACCCTTTTGCTGAAGTCAGCAGAACTGTCTTCGGGCCTTTCCGTCAGTGGCGGCTGGTGCTCAAAATTTTTGGGGGGGCGCAAACGAAAAAGAAAAAAATTGCAGCCTCACTGTGCCCATCAAATGCAGCCACTGTGCCAAATTGTCGCCACTGTGCCAATTCATGCCGCTGTGCCAATTGTCCCCATTGTCGCCACTGTGCCCATTTATGTCACTGTGCCCTTCGTCGCCGCTGTGCCCTGTAAAATGTCTCCCCCCCCCCCCTGCCTGGCACTTACCTTTACTGGAGTCAGCCATCCACATCCCTCAATGTTTTCTCCCGCCCTCGACGCTTCAGCCAATCAGGTTACCGACAGCCAGAACCGGTGAACCGGATTGGCTGAGACGCCTGTCAGTCTTATCCGAGGAACGCACCCCCCGTACGTTCCGAGGATAAGCATTCGGAAGCCGACTACAGCCTGGGGGCTGTACTCGGAAAGCCTATCAGAGCCGCTGGCTCTGATAGGCACTTCCGTACAGCCAACCAGCTGCCGTTATTCAGATGGCTGGCGCTCTAGGTCCGGCCATCTGAATTAGACCAGCGGCAGCGGCGACAATAACATAGATTCATGCAATGCAATGAATCTATGTTATTAGTCAGTGGCAGTGCTGAGCAAGAGGGGGCGGTGCTTCAGCGCCCTCTATGGACGAACCGCCACTGCTTTCCGTGCATTTCCGAACGGCGGCGATCGCTGCCATTCGGCTCCGGCGCCCCCCCACCTTAGGACATAAAGCGGTACTGCACACCAATTTAGCCTGAATCCCGCTCGTTTTGCGAGACAACACTCACAAGCCGAGTTAGGATTTTTAGAAATACAGCGCTCGTATTGTGAAACGCTCGTTAAACGCGTTACTCGCAATCCGAAGTTCCACTCTATCATAAATATCATCTATGGAGCCTGGTGTCCTGGTGGATTGTTCTCATTAGAATAATAGATCTCTTTGTGTAAGTCACTAGCGGTGGAAATACTCCCAGGTGGGCACATCAATCGAAGATTTGCAGTCCAGGGACCTCGCCTGTGGAATGCACTACCAACCACCATCCGACTGGAGTCGGACCACTTGGCCTTCAGGAGAAAGGGGTTCCTTACCCATGAAATGGATACAGCGCAGAGGCGATTCAGTTCGCATGTGTTGCGCTTTACAAGTTTCTCACTCACTCAATGATATGGAGAAAGAGAGAACAGGGGACCCAGATAGTGAAATATGTGTATTTATTTCATAACAGACACAATTTGTACTCACATAAAATCAGATGTATAAAACAAAACAAGCAGCTAGATCGCAGCCTGACGTCACTTCCGATGCCCGTCTACTATTCCGACGCGTATCGTCGCGATCACGTGACTTCATCAGGGGAAGTGCTGGAAAATAATGGGCCCAATTTGGACATTTTCACTTAGGGGTGTACTCACTTTTGTTGCCAGTGGTTTAGACATTAATGGCTGTGTGTTGAGTTATTTTGAGGGGACGGCAAATGTACACTGTTATACAAGCTGTACACTCACTACACAACATTGTAGATACAAAGTGTCATTTCTTCAGTGTTGTCACATGAAAAGGTAGAATAAAATATTTACAAAGATGTGAGGGGTGCACTTACTTTTGTGAGATACTGTATACATACTTGCCAACTGTCCCGTTTTTAAAGGGACAGTCCCGTTATTTGGGACCTAGTCCCAGCTAATTTAGCCTGCCGGGACTTGTCCCGGCTATTGGGGAAGGCAGGTGCGGCTTCTGGGTCTCAGCAGGGACCTGAGCCTGCGCTGTGTGTTTGGGATGCAAAGCTCCTTTCTGTCCCCTCCCCTCCTTCCAGTCTCGTGCTGTGCGGATCCTTGTTATCTCTGACTCAGCCTCCCCTCCAATCAGCAGCGCGGTGTGCTGTGAGACCTGGGAGGCGGAGCTCACTGTAGCTCCTGTCGGCTGGCCAGAGGAAGGGAGGAGGTGAGTGAGCTGAACTTTTCTGTGGGAAGTTTCCTAGGGTGGATAGTAGTAGTACACACTTTCAAGGAGATTTTTTCTTAGGAGAAGAATCAAAGGAGATAGTGAGGGGGAGGGGGTGAGGTCTGCAGCCCAAACACATTTTGACAGATCACTTCTAAGCAGGAACACTCTAAGCAAACATCATCCAATCCAATTGCTCAGACTAGATAATGTGGGGTCATTTATAGCCATTCATGTAACCTGTGTGTGTATGTGGTGAGTTCACACTTCTGATTGTACATGTATACAGGTTCTGAGTCTGTACAATCAGAAGTGTGAACTCACCACTTACACACAGGTTACATGAATGGCTATAAATGACCCCACATTATCTAGTCTGAGCAATTGGATTGGATGCAGAGTGCTATAAACTGGATTACATAGATCTGTACTCAGTGGCATCTTAAGAGCATTATAGGCCCCCGGGCAATACAGTGCACTGGGGCCCTGTCTACACAATCGTGCATGAGAATTTACTGCCAAAAATCATGAAATTTACTGGCAGAACCCAATTTTTTTTACTGGCACTGCAAAAAAGTACCTACAATTGCAGTTTTACAAATTTCTTCATTGACATGAAGGTTAGGTTACTATAACCCAGCCTGCTCAGAGTTTCCTCTTACATCAGAGTCTGCAGGATTCCCCCAGAGTCTACAGTTCTGACCCGCTGCTCTCCACCATTTTTTACTGGGGTTGCTGGGCAGCCGATGGGGGCCCCCCAGGCAAGTGGGGCCCCCGGGCAACTGCCCAGCGTGCCCAATGGAAAAGACAGCCCTGTCTGTACTTACATCTAGTACTGTTGTAGGATTCATTGTTTTAAATGTTTTTAGTGGATGAGTTTTTTTTTATTATATACATCGCTATCTGACCACTTCTCAGTCCCCCTCTCCTGTACATACTGCCCCCAGCTTGCATCACCCCCAGATCACATCATACAGACATCACTCCGAGCGAAATACCCCCCCCCCCCCGCTGAGGGACATCATTCCATGGTCACTTACCTTCCCTTATCTTCCCAACATCACTTCCTGATTACCCCATAGACACCACAAGAAATCCCTCCCCATTGTGCCACCGCCATACCCTCCAACCTCCTCTCCTGTACTAACTGTGCCCATCATACCCTCTGCACTCCTCCTCTCCTGTACATACTGCCCCAGCATACCCTCTGCACTCCTCCTCCTCTCCTGTACATACTGCCCCAGCATACCCTCTGCACTCCTCCTCCTCCTCTTCTGTACATACTGCCCCAGCATACCCTCTGCACTCCTCCTCTCCTGTACATACTGCCCCAGCATACCCTCTGCACTCCTCCTCCTCTCCTGTACACACTGCCCCCATCATACCCTCTGCACTCCTCCTCCTCTCCTGTACATACTGCCCCAGCATACCCTCTGCACTCCTCCTCCTCTCCTGTACATACTGCCCCAGCATACCCTCTGCACTCCTCCTCTCCTGTACATACTGCCCCAGCATACCCTCTGCACTCCTCCTCTCCTGTACATACTGCCCCAGCATACCCTCTGCACTCCTCCTCTCCTGTACATACTGCCCCAGCATACCCTCTGCACTCCTCCT
Source organism: Rana temporaria (assembly GCF_905171775.1). Taxonomy (NCBI): domain Eukaryota; kingdom Metazoa; phylum Chordata; class Amphibia; order Anura; family Ranidae; genus Rana; species Rana temporaria. The sequence continues at coordinate 15,985,398 of NC_053493.1, forward strand.
CTCCTGTACATACTGCCCCAGCATACCTCCTCTCCTGTACATACTGCCCCAGCATACCCTCTGCACTCCTCCTCCTCTCCTGTACACACTGCCCCATCATACCCTCTGCACTCCTCCTCTCCTGTACATACTGCCCCCATCATACCCTCTGCACTCCTCCTCCTCTCCTGTACACACTGCCCCCATCATACCCTCTGCACTCCTCCTCCTCTCCTGTACACACTGCCCCCATCATACCCTCTGCACTCCTCCTCCTCTCCTGTACACACTGCCCCCATCATACCCTCTGCACTCCTCCTCTCCTGTACATACTGCCCCATCATACCCTCTGCACTCCTCCTCTCCTGTACACACTGCCCCCATCATACCCTCTGCACTCCTCCTCTCCTGTACATACTGCCCCAGCATACCCTCTGCACTCCTCCTCTCCTGTACATACTGCCCCAGCATACCTCCTCTCCTGTACATACTGCCCCAGCATACCCTCTGCACTCCTCCTCCTCTCCTGTACACACTGCCCCATCATACCCTCTGCACTCCTCCTCTCCTGTACATACTGCCCCCATCATACCCTCTGCACTCCTCCTCCTCTCCTGTACACACTGCCCCCATCATACCCTCTGCACTCCTCCTCCTCTCCTGTACACACTGCCCCCATCATACCCTCTGCACTCCTCCTCCTCTCCTGTACACACTGCCCCCATCATACCCTCTGCACTCCTCCTCTCCTGTACATACTGCCCCATCATACCCTCTGCACTCCTCCTCTCCTGTACACACTGCCCCCATCATACCCTCTGCACTCCTCCTCTCCTGTACACACTGCCCCATCATACCCTCTGCACTCCTCCTCTCCTGTACACACTGCCCCCATCATACCCTCTGCACTCCTCCTCCTCTCCTGTACACACTGCCCCCATCATACCCTCTGCACTCCTCCTCCTCTCCTGTACACACTGCCCCCATCATACCCTCTGCACTCCTCCTCCTCTCCTGTACACACTGCCCCCATCATACCCTCTGCACTCCTCCTCCTCTCCTGTACACACTGCCCCCATCATACCCTCTGCACTCCTCCTCCTCTCCTGTACACACTGCCCCCATCATACCCTCTGCACTCCTCCTCCTCTCCTGTACACACTGCCCCCATCATACCCTCTGCACTCCTCCTCCTCTCCTGTACACACTGCCCCCATCATACCCTCTGCACTCCTCCGCCTCTCCTGTACACACTGCCCCCATCATACCCTCTGCACTCCTCCTCCTCTCCTGTACACACTGCCCCCATCATACCCTCTGCACTCCTCCTCCTCTCCTGTACACACTGCCCCCATCATACCCTCTGCACTCCTCCTCCTCTCCTGTACACACTGCCCCCATCATACCCTCTGCACTCCTCCTCCTCTCCTGTACACACTGCCCCCATCATACCCTCTGCACTCCTCCTCCTCTCCTGTACACACTGCCCCCATCATACCCTCTGCACTCCTCCTCCTCTCCTGTACACACTGCCCCCATCATACCCTCTGCACTCCTCCTCCTCTCCTGTACACACTGCCCCCATCATACCCTCTGCACTCCTCCTCCTCTCCTGTACACACTGCCCCCATCATACCCTCTGCACTCCTCCTCCTCTCCTGTACACACTGCCCCCATCATACCCTCTGCACTCCTCCTCCTCTCCTGTACACACTGCCCCCATCATACCCTCTGCACTCCTCCTCCTCTCCTGTACACACTGCCCCCATCATACCCTCTGCACTCCTCCTCCTCTCCTGTACACACTGCCCCCATCATACCCTCTGCACTCCTCCTCCTCTCCTGTACACACTGCCCCCATCATACCCTCTGCACTCCTCCTCTCCTGTACACACTGCCCCATCATACCCTCTGCACTCCTCCTCTCCTGTACATACTGCGGAGTGGGTGGAGCTTCGGGGAAGTGAGTGTGGTAATTAATTAATAGCTGTGCTGCAAAGTGTCCCTGGAATTTTTTTTCAAATGTTGGCAACTATGTGTATATAATATTTCAATTAGACTCTGAAGACATTGAAGGAAGGGCTGGGTACAGGTGCAGTAACTCGCTTGTGTAATGTAAGGTTACAGCACATTTCATACCTGCAGGTGATTCATCCATCATGCGCGGTTTGCGGTCTAGGAAATCATTCCGTGTCAGCGGCCATTGCACGCTGTAGCGGTGTGTGTTTGTATACACCTTATCACTTACCTGCCTTTTTATGTACACTCTCAGAGCAATTATTTGATCACCTTGTTGTGTGTAGCAACTCCATGTCATACAAGTCCTCATCCTGGACCCGTGTGCCCGGGACACAATGAAGTAGCTGTTCCATTCTTCCTGGTGGAATGCTGATTAGCATGCAAAGTATCTTACTAACACACCATCCATATTGGATTTAAAGTGAACCTGTGCTTCACCTATATGGGGCGGCCTTCTCTGTGCTTAACAGCTACCCTGTTTCCATGGGAAGAGCAATCTTAGGCCTCGTACACACGACAGAGTTTCTCGGCAGAATTCGTCGAGAATCTCGGTGAAGAGCCGGATTCTGTCGAGAAACTCTGTCGTGTGTACATTTTCGGCCCGATGGAGCCGCCGAGGAACTCGTCGAGCAAATAGAGAGCAGGTTCTCTATTTTCTCGATGGCAGTGGATTTTGGCTCGACGAGTTCTTCATCGGGCTGTTTTTTAAACGAGAAACTCGGTCGTGTGTATGCTAAGAAACCTGTCAAAAACGTAGACACTGGAGAACAACATCGGTAAAACTAGCGTTTGGAATGGAGATAGCACATTCGTGTCGCTTCCAACATTATTTCATCGTTTATTTGCAGCGCTTTACACAATTTTTTGTAAGGGCACAAAACAGCAATATTTTTTTTTTTTTTTTAGGATATTCACACAGAGTTCCTTAAAATTTGGTGGAACCTTTTTCTTACTGATCTCAATATTTTATTTTTTTAATATTCTCACCTTATTTTGGTCCTGTGTTTTAAATCCTGCTCTTAATATTCACCTTAATTTTAAAGTTCACAAAAATGCAAATCCTTTTATTTTTTGTAATGTCAAGTTCCCCCCATAGAAACCTTATTGCTTTGTCTTATCTCATCTGTCCCTTTCAAATTACACCTTATATCCATTTTTTTCAAAAAAATAACCTGCCTTCTCACTTGCAAAATTGTAATTCAAAAAAATACAAGGACAAGTATGAACTGTAAAATAAAAATTTACCATTTATTTTGGTTATAAAAATAAATTAAGTATGCAAAAGTCAGCACTGGAGAGCTTGCTGCCATTTGTGCACAGCCAGGTGTGGCCTGATGTGACTGGTGAGCAGTTGGAGGCCAAAATGGGGACTTGAGAGGTTCATTCAGGAAGGAACGCATCAAGGTCTTGGACTCCCCGAGGTCACAAACTGGAGCAGGGCAGGCAGATGTCACCAGGTTGTGGTACTATAGCAGCCTGAACTCTGGTACACCACATGGAAGTAAGGGAGTCACTTTCTTGATTTCTTCAAGGCCTTCCTTGGTGGCTTCCCTGCAGCCTGCTCTTTCACCTTCTCTTTCACCTTCTCAGCAGCCTTCCTCTTCTGCCTGGCTGGAGGTGGTGCCACAGGGGTAGTACTCATGCCAGGAGGAGGAGTAGACGAAGGTGGTGGAGGATGAGTAGACGACGGTGGTGGAGGAGGAGGTGGAGGAGGAGGAGCAGTAGAAGGAGGAGGAGTAGTAGAAGGAGGTGGAGCATTAGAAGGAGGAGGAGTAGAAGGAGGAGGAGGAGTAGTAGAAGGAGGAGGAGTAGTAGAAGGAGCAGTAGAAGGAGGAGGAGCAGTAGAAGGAGGAGGAGCAGTAGAAGGAGGAGGAGTAGAAGGAGGAGGAGCAGTAGAAGGAGGAGGAGTAGAGGGAGGAGGAGCAGTAGAAGGAGGAGGAGTAGTAGAAGAAGAAGAGGAAGAAGAATGTTGAGAAGGAGCAGGAGAAGAAGAGGAAGAAGAATGTTGAGAAGGAGCAGGAGAAGAAGAGGAAGAAGAATGTTGAGAAGGAGCAGGAGAAGAAGAGGAAGAAGAATGTTCAGAAGGAGCAGGAGAAGAAGAGGAAGAAGAATGTTCAGAAGGAGCAGGAGAAGAAGAGGAAGAAGAATGTTCAGATGGAGCATGAGAAGAAGAAGGTGGGGGAGGTTGAGAAGGAGCATGAGAAGAAGAAGAAGGTGGGGGAGGTTGAGAAGGAGCATGAGAAGAAGAAGAAGGTGGGGGAGGTTGAGAAGGAGCATGAGAAGAAGAAGAAGGTGGGGGAGGTTGAGAAGGAGCATGAGAAGAAGAAGAAGGTGGGGGAGCTTGGGAGTTATGTGGTGTGTGAGGATGGGGATGGCGGCAAATGACAGTGTCCTCCGTGAGAAGACCCCTCACCCCCTGATTTGCGAGGGTGATGAGGAGTCCCTCAAAGAGGAGGCGCTGGTCTACTGTCATTTCGGACATTTTGGCCAAAACCACCGTTACAAATCCCTCCTGAGCAGTGGGAGGCTGTTGAAGGGTTGCATGGGCGTCCCGAATGAGGGCTAGTGAGGCGTCACGCACCCTTGTATCCCTCACCTGCCTTCTCGGACGCAGGCGAAGAGGAGACACCTGACATCTTGTACTTCGCCCAGCAACCTCGTCCAACCCACTTGGGCCTGCCACCTCATCCGCTCCACTTGGGCCTGCCACCACGTTCAAGATACTTGGGCCTGCAGCCTCCTCCAAGCCACTCACCCTGTCCTCCTCCTGCCTGGCATTTTCCTGATCCTCCTGCTGCCTGGTCTCGTCCTGTGTATGGAAAAAAAGTACAGTTTTACTTTTTTTTTAAATTAAAAGATTTTTTTTTAAGCTCCTGACTGTTGCATATTTTTTAGTCACGACTTAGCTAAGCCAATCATTGTGACCCATGTTTTATGGTCAATCACACAAAAAAAATTCCTGGCCAATACAAATGTTCTGTATAACACTTTTAGCTCAAATTTTTTTTTACCTTTAACATCTTAATTTACATCTCTTTAACAACATTTAAACACCACACATTTGCACATTGAAAGTACTATATACCTGGCTCCAGCTGGGCAAATCCGGATCCTCATCCAGGATGGAAGGCTGCTGAGAGGGTTCATCTGCAGAGGGAGCAGCAGGTTGGCTGGAGGGAAGGCTGGAGGGAAGGCTGGACCTTCTGTGCCTTCTGGGGGCAAGGCTCGAAAGTGACTCCCTTACCTCCAGGTGTTCATCCAGGAAGCTCAGTTTGCTATAGTACCACAACTTGGGTTTAAATACCCGCCCTGCTCCAGCTCCAGACCTCATCGAAGCCAAGACCTTGTTGCGTGCCTTCCTGTAGGTGCCTCTCAAGGTCCCAATTTTGACCTCCAACTGGTCAGTTGTCACATCAAACCCCACCTGTCTCCGCACAAGTGGGAGCAGGCTCTCCAGTGCGGTTTTGCGCAACTCTCTGTTTCGAGATATGGGGTCTTTGGTGGCCCACAGAACAGGAAGTTCTTGCCACCGATCAATAAATATCTCCAAAAATTCCGGTCTGTTAAACAGGTTCATCTTTTCCTGTCCAAAACCAAGGAGAAAAAAATAATGTCAATACACAGTCTATAAAGTTAATTACTCTTTCTCACCAGCTAGCCCTTAAAGGGTCACTAATGGATAACTCTTTTTTTGGAGGAAATGACTGTTTACAGTGTCTAGAGACATACAAGTGCATACATATAATGTGCCTCTAGTTTCACTTTTGCTTTTAAAATTATTTAATGTTTCTGTGAAGTAAAGAGACACACAGAACAAAAAAAAAAAAATCCAGGGCATATTTTCATTTCAAAAATTATTAGCATTGTTTTGGTGGATTTTTAGACACACAGCTTAGACCACAGTGACAAGCTCCCCTGATAAATTTGAGAGGGAGCCAGAGAACCAGGAAGTGAGGATTTATGCAAAGGATTACAGCTGCTTAAAAGCAAAAAGGGACAATGAGGACATGAAATCCAGACTGATATAATGTAAAGTTAGTTATTTCTGCCCCAAACAATTTGGGCTTCTTGCTCCTTTAAATGTCTGTCTTTCCTGAATATGCCACTGCTGTCCCAAGTTCGAAGCATACCTACACGCTTGCCGTTCAAACGTCTTTCTTACGCAACCCGGTCGTATGGACGCTACGTGTGTTCGAGCCTTATGAACACTCCGCACACGACATCCGCCCATGCTTAAAAAAAATTGATGTTTCCCCCCGCCCCTTATCTTCCGTCGCAAAAACGACAAGGAGGAATTGGCAGCAGATCATGTTGGGTCAGTTCCTAGGAAACAGATGACCAGTTGTGTAGAACTAATAAGCCAGATCTCATCCTCATTTGTGTATGAAACGTTAGTTAGAGAAAAGCACTCCGATCTAGTTTGGTCAAGACATAAAAGCGACCATTTGCATCATGTTTAAACCGACTTTTTTTTAGAAGACATCCTGATGAGAACCGAGATTGCCCACACAACAGTAGTTGGATCAAAATGCATAATCAAAGCGTTGGTTACGTACGACGGCACTATAGCGGACCATTACCTTCAAATTTCGAACTAGCTATGTTTTATTTTATGAACCTAAGATGTAGCCCACAAAATCATTCAATCAAGAATAACATGTAAAATGTAGTTACATACCGGTCTTTGACCCGATCGTTATCTCCGCCGTCTTCCACAAACTGTGAACGCCCCTTTTACTCACGTGGTAGCCCTTTATACACGCGCATGTGGGACTTTACGCACGTCTCCCCGCCCCTGACGTTCATGGTGTCGTATTTTCCCCGCCCCTTTTCCATTTTTTTTTTGTTGGGAGCACTTGTTGGATAATATGGCAGCAAGACAGGAGCCAGGCCAGGCGGGACGAGGAATGACACGGAGAATCCGTTTTAAGGCCACCAACATGACCTTTGAGGAAATGGTGGAGATGGTCCTCATCCTCAAAGCAGAGGACTATGATGGGAGGCATGGGCCATACAAGTACCCTAATAAGGTCAAGGCCCAAATAATGGAGAAGGTGAGGAGGAGTCTCCATCAGAAATTTGGGGTGAAAAGGTCCAAGGAGCAGATCCGGAAAAGGTGGTGTGACCTGAAAAAACGGGAGCCGGAACAAATGAAGAGGATCAGGAGAGTGATTAGAAGAAGTAAGTTTGTTATATATTTTGTAAGATTTGTTCCGCGCCATGTGTTTTTTATTTCAGGTTGTACTGTATTATGATTTTCTGCACAAGAATTTGTCGTCAAACTGGACGTACATTCGGAACGACAAAATTTTGTGTTTAAAATCCTCAAAATTATGACATTTCACAAAAATTGGGGTGAGATCAATCGTGAAAATTATGTAGATGTGCTATTAAAACAACAAAACTTTTTGTTAAATTAAAATATATACAGTAAAAGGAGAGTCTGCTCAGCAGTCGGTGACACATGTGGACTCATTTGCATAATTGTTGTCCCCTTTAATAACCCATTTTGGGGTTCACACAGAGGTGAGGTGATCCAGTGTATACTTGGTTGGCTTACATGTTTAAAAGTAGACCAAAGCTACAAGATTTGTCAGGATCTTTGTGAATGCCTTCAATCCTGTGTTTTGCCCTGAGGGGTTTTTCTAAACATCAATAGTCCCAGAAATTTTATAAAGTGAATCATATTCCTCTTTCAGGCCTATAAGCTATAAAAATCCTGTTTCCATTTTCTTCATTCTCGTAGGGCGTCATGAAGCTTCAACACGGGAGCAAGAAGTCCAGCAAGCCACACCCCCGAGGGATGGTGATGATGCGCAGCCTGCCACCACATCAGGTAAAGTAACATATAACTAACCCAGCTTCAGGTAATGTAGATGTAGGCCTGCCTAATTTTAAAAAATGGTTTTGTCCCACATTTCAGGATCAGGTGGTGGCTTGGACAGGCATACTGTCCAGATGGTTATATCGGAAATCTGGGCCTGCAGAGAAGAGGTGGAGGAGATTCATCTGGCCAACCGAAAAATTAAAGAAAGAACAAGGAGGGTGGAAAATAAATTAAAAAATTTACTTGATGCTTTGGGGAGAGTCTGAATCAGAAAAAAATTTTTTTTTTTTTCGAAAAAAACTGATTTTAGAGTTTATTTAATAAAAAAAAAAAACAAAAAAAAAAATAACCAGATTTTATAGTTTATTTAATTAAAAAAAAAAACAAAAAAAAAAAATAACCAGATCTTATAGTTTATTTAATAAAAAAAAAAAAAAAAAAAAAAAATAACCAGATTTTAGAGTTTATTTCATTAAAAAAAAAAAAACAAAAAAATAAAATAACCAGATTTTAGAGTTTATTTAATTAAAAAAAAAAAAAAAAAAAATAACCAGATTTTAATGTTTATTAAGATAAAAAAGACCAAAAAAAATACAAAAATGATTGTATATTGTATGAGAAAAAAAGACCAAAAAAAATACAAAAATGATTGTATATTGTATGAGAAAAAAGACCAAAAAAATTACAAAAATGATTGTATATTGTATGAGAAAAAAGACCAAAAAAATTACAAAAATGATTGTATATTGTATGAGAAAAAAAGACCAAAAAAAATACAAAAATGATTGTATATTGTATGAGAAAAAAGACCAAAAAAATTACAAAAATGATTGTATATTGTATGAGAAAAAAGTCCAAAAAAAATACAAAAATGATTGTATATTGTATGAGAAAAAAGACCAAAAAAATTACAAAAATGATTGTATATTGTATGAGAAAAAAAGACCGAAAAAATTACAAAAATGATTGTATATTGTATGAGAAAAAAGACCAAAAAAATTACAAAAATGATTGTATATTGTATGAGAAAAAAAGACCAAAAAAATTACAAAAATTATTGTATATTGTATGAGAAAAAAAGAACAAAAAAATTACAAAAATGATTGTATATTGTATGAGAAAAAAAGAACAAAAAAATTACAAAAATGATTGTATATTGTATGAGAAAAAAAACCCAAATATTTTTGTAGGGTATTTTGGAAAACAAACCAAAAAAAAAATTAGTAAAATAAAGAGCTTTTGAACCTCAAAAAAGTGTGTGGTGTTTTTCCTAAAATACGTTAAATTTTCTATGTGTTTGTTTTGGGGGTCACCTGGGAAATGTTTGCTAGTTGATAATGAAAATACACTTAGTTACACTTAGTAAAGAACTCCAAGCAACACAAGCAAGACATAACAAGTTTATAAAAAAGATTCTGATTTATTTTTGTGAAAGATAAAATTATGGCAAATTTGCTTGAGATGGTATTGCCCCCCTACCCATGAAATAGTCCATGTATTTGTCCCGGACTTCACGGGCACTCTGGGGGGGCAGTCCTGTGTGGCCAGCTTCAAGGCCCGCCAAAGTTTGTGATGGAGCCAAAAGTTGTGCCTCAGGCCCAACCAGGGCCATATAATTTGGAGATTGTCTCCGCAAAAAATTATGGAGAATGCAGCATGCAAAAATAATAGTATTCCACTTATATTCCGCCATGTGGAGAGAGGTGAGGAAAAGGCGGAACCGGCTGGCCATGATGCCGAAAGCGTTCTCAACCACTCTGCGTGCTCGGCCCAGCCGGAAATTAAAGACACTCCTCTCTGGGGTGAGGGTGCGCTGAGGGAATGGCCTCATAAGATGGGGTCCCAGGGCAAACGCTTCATCAGCCAGGAAAACAAATGGCAGGCCTTCTACATTCTGGTCATCCGGTGGCAATGACAGATCATCATCCTGAAGGCGAAGCGCAAACTCCGTCTGCCTGAAGGCTCCCCCATCCGATATCCGTCCGTTCATCCCGACATCCACAAAAAGGAATTCATACTGTGCTGACACCACCGCCATCAGCACAATACTGTTGAACCCCTTATAATTAAAGAACTGGGATCCCGAACGGGGTGGAGGCACGATGCGGACGTGCTTCCCGTCAATGGCTCCCCCGCAGTTGGGGAAGTTCCATCGGGTCTGGAAGTCCAAAGCCACAGACTGCCACTCCTGTGGTGTGGACGGAAGCTGGGGATGAAAAAATGCAAAAAATTAGCCACATAACCTTGCAAGCAGATTAGACAAAGACATTATAAGCATTATAACATTTCTGGGAACTAGCATATTATATCTAAATATATTTAGACAATTAGCACATTAAACACCCCCTCTGATGGGCCAGTGCCCAAGTTTGGGGGAGGGCTAGATGAGTTTGGGATTACAAAAATAATATAATTTGGATTATTGGTGAACATAGACTTTACAACACATTTGGGAGGGGAGGGCTAGATGAGTTTGGGAGTACAAAAATAATATAATTTGGATTATTGGTGAACATAGACTTTACAACACATTTTGGAGGGGAGGGGGGGGGACATTACAATGGATATAACTAGGGGTGCAACGGATCGTCACCGATCCGTGATCCGAACGGGCCACCCCGTTCGGATCGGCACACCCCGCGATCCGCGGAGCGCTCCGGAGCCTAGGCCTAGGAAAGTCCCCGGCTTCGGCCTAGCTCCGGAGCGGCGGCCAGTCTGCTGCCAGAGCCCAGCGTGACACGCCTCCCCGGGGAGGCGTGTCACGCTGTGCACTGGGCTCTGGCAAGCCGACATGGAGAGGGAATATTAGCAGAGAAGCACTGGTGTGAGAGGAGGGGGGGGGGGGGGGGGGGAAAGAGCACATTTCAGGGGTGGATTAAAGAGGAAGCAGGTGAGGCTGTTTGGGACTTGTTAAAAGTACAATCTTGATGTTTTTACAGAATATATATATATATATATATATATATATATATATATATATATATATATATATATATAGCTGTAAAAACATCAAGATTGTACTTTTAACAAGTCCCAAACAGCCTCACCTGCTTCCTCTTTAATCCACCCCTGAAATGTATGTGTATATATATATATATATATATATATATATATATATATACACACACTTTTTTTTTTGGACCAATGAAAACACCCTTTTTTTTTTTTGCGCTGATCCGAAAATGATCCGATCCGTGACTCCTGATCCGAGGATCGATCCGATCCGTGAGTTTTTTGATCCGTTGCACCCCTAGATATAACACAATACATTGGGAAGTGACTAGACTAGGTAGGTTGGGGCCCAGGATAGCATGCTGGGGAGGTAAGTGATGGGAAATATGCATGTAGGCCAAAAAAGGGGCATCAAAGTTTACAGCATGCATGGGGGCAAAGGGGACATTCACAGCATATTCCAGACATGGTAATTAGGGAAGGAGGAGATAACTACAAGACATTAGCATACATTATAGACATAAAATGTGATATTAAAGGAGAAAACTTACCCTCATATATTCCTGCTGCAGAACCTGGATGATGGCAGAGCAGGTGTCAGGAATGATGAGGCCCAGAGCCTGGGGGGAGATGCCCGTCGAGAACTTTAAGTCCTGAAGGCTTCTCCCAGTTGCCAGATAACGGAGGGTGGCAACTAGCCTCTGCTCAGCACTGATGGCTTCCCGCATAACGGTGTCCTGCCTGGTAATATAGGGGGACACCAAAGCCAACAGGTGCTGAAAGACGGGATCAGACATCCTCAGGAAATTCCTGTAATCAACAGGATTATTTTCCTGAAGCTCCCGCAGCAAAGGCATGTGAGAGAATTGGTTCCTACGGAGCAACCAATTCTTGGTCCATGAACGCGTCCTCCTCCTGTTCATGAACTCCTCATCGTCTAGGTCATAAACAAACAGACCTACACACAGAAGATGCTTAGCACGAAGTCGGCGACGACTAGGTGCCTGCAACATGGCTACAAGGCTAGTTACGAACGACAAATCAGAATTGCACTAAACAGACCGCAGTTAAGAACAGCAAGACCTATGAAGAACGACCCTGACAATGAAAAACGCGGGGACAGGACCGCAATGTAAAACAATACGACCTGACCGCACGTCCCGATTGCCTAGATACGACCCCCACAAGTACAAACTGAACGGCAGAGATCAATCTGAAAGCACAAAGACTGAAAAGCACGAATCGTCACTCACCAAACTTTTACTAACACGCGTAAACACGGAATCAGCAAAAGGAGCCCCAAGGGTGGCGCCAACAAAATCAAACCTCCCCTTTATAGTCGCGTCATACGTCGTGAGCGTCACCGCGCCGGAGAATGACCAGATTTTGGTCTGTTACGTGTGTACGCAAAGCAAGCCTGCCAAGCTTCTCGACAAGTTCAACAAGGAACTCGACGAGGAACTCGACGGGCTTGGCACGTCGAGTTTCTCTGTCGTGTGTACGAGGCCCTACACTTGGAACCAGGGATGGACTGACCATTCGGGCACTGCCCGAGGGCCCCATGCCACTAGGGGGCCCCTCAGGGTTGCCAGCCTAAGTTAAACCAGGGACAGTATGTAAAAAATTGTGTTTTTTTTTTTAAAATCCCAAGATTATAGCTGCCCCGCCTCTCCAGTAGCATTTCAGTGTGTGTATGTGTATTGTGTGTATGTATACTGTGTGTCTACTGTGTATGTATACTGTGTATGTGTGTATACTGTATGTGTGTATTCTATGTGTATGTATACTGTGTGTGTATACTGTATGTGTGTATTCTATGTATATGTGTGTGTGTGTGTGTGTGTGTATGTGTATACTGTATGTGTGTGTATACTGTGTGTGTGTATGTGTATTCTATGTGTATGTATAGTGTGTGTGTATGTGTATTCTATGTGTATGTATAGTCTGTGTATGTGTGTGTGTATGTGTATTCTATGTGTATGTGTGTGCGTAAACTGTGTGTGTATATGTATTCTATGTGTGTGTATACTGTGTGTGTGTGTGTATTCTATGTGTATGTATACTGTGTGTGTGTGTATTCTATGTGTATGTATACTGTGGGCCAGATTCACGTAGCTCAGCGGATCTATAGATCCGCTCGATCTACGTGATTTAAGATCCGCTCCCGCAAGTTTAGGAGGCAAGTGGCTAATTCACAAACCACTTACCTCCAAACTTGCGACGGCGGATCCAAATTCCCCCAGCGGAATTCAAATTCCGCAGCTAGGGGAGTGTCATATTTAAATCAGGCGCGTTCCCGCGCCGATTTAAATACGCATGCGTCGTCCGGGGAATTTCCCGGCGTGCATTGCTCCCACTGACGTCAATAGGACGTCGGTGGTTGCGACGTGAGCGGGACTTGCGACGCGCGTGTTCGTGAATCGGCGTACGCAAACGACGTAGGAAATTTCAAATTCGACGCGGGAACGCCGGCTATACTTAACATTGGCTGCGCCTGATAAAAGAAAGGGTAAGTATATGACGGAAAACCGCTACGGAAACGACGTAAAAACAATGCGACGGGTCCGCGTAGGTTCGTGAATTTGCGTATCTCGCTGATTTACATATTATTTATCGTAAATCAGCGGGAACGCCCCCGGCGCCATTTTTAAATTTAAAAAAAGATCCGACAGTGTAACACAGTGTAACACTGTCGGATCTAGCCCTATCTATGCGTATCTGATTCTATGAATCAGGCGCATAGATAGGACCAGTTTACGTCAGAGATACGATGGTGTATCTGTAGATACACCGTCGTATCTCTTTGTGAATCTGGCCCTGTGTGTGTATACTGTATGTGTGTGTATATACTGTGTGTGTGTGTGTATGTGTATTCTATGTGTATGTATACTGTGTGTGTATGTGTATACTGTGTGTGTGTGTTTATGTATACTGTATTCTATGTGTATGTATAGTGTGTTTACTGTATGTGTGTATTCTATGTGTATGTATAGTGTGTGTGTGTGTGTATGTGTATTCTATGTGTATGTGTGTGTATATGTGTGTGTGTATATGTATTCTATGTGTATGTATAGTGTGTTTACTGTATGTGTGTATTCTATGTGTATGTATAGTGTGTGTGTGTGTATGTGTATTCTATGTGTATGTGTGTGTATATGTGTGTGTGTATATGTATTCTATGTGTATGTATACTGTGTATGTATTCTGTGTGTGTATACTGTGTGTGTGTGTGTGTGTGTGTGTGTATACTGTGTGTGTATGTGTATTCTATGTGTATGTATACTGTGTGTATACTGTATGTATGTGTGTGTATACTGTGTGTGTGTGTATATACACTGTGTGTGTATGTGTATTCTATGTGTATGTATACTGTGTGTATACTGTATGTATGTGTGTGTATACTGTGTGGCCCCATAATCTCCTATTGCCCGGGGGCCCCATAATCTCTTATTGCCCGGGGGCCCCATAATCTCCTATTGCCCGGGGGCCCCATAATCTCCTATTGCCCGGGGGGCCCCATAATCTCCTATTGCCCGGGGGCCCCATGAGCTGTCAGTCCGCCCCTGCTTGGAACTTCTGAGTATGGGGAGCCTGTGACGTCCTCTACATCCTTCCATTTGCGACTGGCAGCTCTGTCACATGAGAGTGGGAGCGAATGATCCGCTCTGTGTAAGGGCCAAGGGTTAGGGTTGGCCACCTGTCCAGGATTCACCCGGACAGTCCAGGTTTTGAATCATGTGTCCGGGTTTGAGGCTGACTGAAACCCGGACACATTATTCAGATCGGGCTGTGGCTCCCTAAGTAACCAGGATAGTCGCACACAAGTCTGTTGCCAATCGGGAGCTGTGGATGGCTATTTGGGGGCAGGTTTGGCATCACTGGAGGGCAGGGCAATTATGTCAGCGACAGCAATTTGGCCACACCCACTGTTGGCTGCAGCACGATATGTGCAATGCATTACTACTCTCCTTGGGGGCGTGCAAAGGTGTCCCAGGCTGCTAAAGTGTTTGGGTTTGGCTTAAAGAAAAGGTGGCAACCCTAGTCCAAGTTGAGACTTTGTTTCTTGTTTTTTTACGCAATTAAATGCAGTGGTAATATACAATTCTATAAGTTATTATAATGTAATATAATGACTCTATTGCCCTGTGTCAGAGGTGGTCAAGTTTCATTAATTAGATGTCCTCAAGTGTGGCCCCTGATGTCGCATAATATGCAGAGAATGCAATGCTATAGAAAGCTGTCAGAGACTGCAGACATACTACAGGAGATGGTCAGAGACTGTGGACATGATACAGGAGATGATCAGAGACTGCAAACATGATACAGGAGATGATCAGAGACTGCAGACATGATACAGGAGATGGTCAGAGACTGCAGACATGATCAGAGACTGCAGACATGATACAGGAGATGGTCAAAGACTGAGGACATGATACAGGAGATGGTCGGAGACTGCAAACATACTACAGTAGATTTTTTTAAGACTGCATACATGATAAAGGAGATGGTCAGGGACTGCAGAGCTACTACAGGAGATGGTCAGAGACTGCAGACATATTTTAGGAGATGGACAGAGACTGCAAACATTCTACAGTAGATGGTCAGAGACTGCAAACATACTACAGTAGATGGTCACACACTGCAGAAACGAAACAGGATATGGTCAGAGACTGCAAACATACTACAGGAGATGTTCAGAGACTGCAGACATACTACAGTAGATGGTCAGAGACTGCAGACGTGATACGGGAGATGGTCAGAGACTGTAGACGTGATACAGGAGATGGTTAGAGATTGCAGGCATGATACAAGATATGGTCGGAGAGTGCAAACATACTACAAGAGATGGTCAGTGACTGAACACATGATACAAGAGATGGTGGGAGAATGCAGACATGATACAGGAGATGGTCAGAGACTGAGGACATGATACAGGAGATGTCAGAGACTGAGGACATGATACAAGAGATGTCAGAGACTGCAGACATAGTACAGGAGATGGTCAGAGACTATAAGAGGATGAAGTCAAAGACTGAAGACATGCTTCATAAGACAATCATAGACTGCAGAAATACAATTCAGTTTTTATACATTTGTGTTTCCCTTAAATAGTTCTAGTGCCACATTTCGTATCTCTCAGTAAGATCGATAATAAAAGATCTAAAGAAAAAAATACATAAAAGGAGCAAAGGGCTGGGCAGCACAGAACAAATATCATAGTGTGAAGGAAATGAAGTAAACCATTTAACTACTAAAAGACAGTCTAGTAGTTAACCACTTCAATACCGGACACTTTCCCCTTCCTGCCCAGGCCAATTTTCAGCTTTCATCAGTACGTTTTCTCCTTCACTGATTGAGGCGGCACTGACGGGCACTGATAAGGTGGTACTGATAGGCACTGATGAAGTGGCACCAATGAGGTGACACTGGTGAGGTGGCACTGATGATGGGAATTTTTTTCACACAAATTGTCATCACCACTGTGTTTTTGATTTTTTGCCAAATGATTGAACCGTTGGAAAAAATAAATAAAAAAATGTCTTTGTTTCTGTTATAAAATGTTGGAAATAAATAATCTTTCTTCATACATTTGGGTTAAAATACATTCTGCTACATTTCTTCGGTGAAAATAACCCAAATAAGAGTATATTATTTAGTCTGTAGAAAGTTATAAAGTCCACAAACTATGGAATAAATATCTGAAAATTGATCAATTCTGATGTATCGATCTCATTTGAGGCCCAAAAAATGCCAGGACAGTAGAAATAACCCCCCCAAAAAAACTATTTTTGGAAAACAGACCGTCCAAGGTATTTAGTAAGAGGCGTGGCAAGTTTTTTGAAGTTGTAATTTTGTTTTCACAATTGTTTGGAAAATGAAAAAAAAAAAATCACAATTTTATTTTCATTACTGTCACCAGTGCAGTACAGCATTATCGTATAACTGGTGTGGCGGTGATCAGGGACACTGACTGGTGACAATATAAAAAAAATAATAATATAGAAATAATTTGTTTTCTATTAATTTTATTTTTTATTAAATTTTTTTTTTTTTTATGTGTGTGAAAAAAAGGACGGAAATTTTATATGGCTACAGTGTTGCATGACAGAATAATTGTCATTCAAAATGTGAGGGCACCGAAAGCTGAAAATTGGTCTGGCTATTAAGGGTGTTTAAAGGAGTTGTAAAGGAAATTTTTTTTTGCCTAAAATGAATGTCTGCAAGGTAGACAGACAGAATAGTGTAAGGATTCTGTTAAAAAACGAGAAAATACCTATTAAATTCCTTCATCTATATCACCTCCGGCATTCTAGTTTCTGTTCTCTCATTCACTTCCTGGTTTGCATCATCCCCAGCTGTAGGATGACGTGGGGGCTAGGGTGACCATGTGCCCCGGATTGCCCGGGACAGTCCCCCATTTTGCAGGTCTGTCCCGGGCATCTTCATTCCAGGACAATACAGTGTCCCGGAATGAAACTGACACAGCCACCCCCCGGGCCAATCTGATGCCCCCAAAAAAGACCCCCACATCACCACTTTACTCACTGACAGTACTTGTCCTGGCCAGGAATGCCTGGAGGAGCACAATCCCCGCCCCCTGCTTGTGATTGGTGACATCATAAATCCCGCCTCTTGTGTCCAATCACTGTGCTGTGATTCACTACAGCACAAGCTGATTTTTGGGAAGGGAGGGTGTCCCTGAATGGTAGTTTGGAAATGTGGTCACCCTAGTGGGGGCACAACAAGCTGCAGCCTTGAGCCCTGTCCTGCATCCTTCCAAGTTTCAAGCTGAGTTACCTAGTGTGCTGTGAACAAAATATATCATCCCTGCCCATGCTTGCTGGACCACCTGTCAGCAGTAACGTGGACTTTGAGGCTGACTGCCTTGCCCAATAATGCCACAACATTGCCTTCCATGTGAAATCAGCTTGTGCTGTAGTGCTAAACTTGCAGTAACGCACAGAACTATATGGCGTTAAACTTGCAGTAACCCAATGAAATACGACGTTAAACTTGCAGCATCCCAATGAAATACGACGTTAAACTTGCAGTAATGCAATGAAATATACAGTATTAAACTTGCAGTAATGCACAGAAAGATACAGAGTTGAACTTGCAGTAACACACAGAACTATATGGCGTTAAACTTGCAGTAACGAAATGAAATATATACGCTGTTAAACTTGCAGCAAGGCACAGAGCTTTGTGGTCATTCAGCGGGCCAAACAAACGGTCGAACGACCCTATAATTCGGTTGTTCGGAGAACTCATGCTCAGCTGAATCGTTTCGCCCATCCCTACTGTCAACTGGGCTGGTACCAATGGAAAATGCAGCTTGCTCATTGACAGTTGCATCTGAGATGCAGTTGACCTTCTCTTGACCTGCAGTTGACCTGCATCCAACTACTTTTACATTCTTTATAGAGCAGTGGTCTCCAAACTGTGGCCCAGTGGCTCTTGGTTTGCTTTTATCTGGCCCTTGGGGCACCATTTCATCCACTGATACCAACAATAAGGCACAATTCCTTCCAATGACACCAACAATGAGGTACTATTCCTACCAATGATAGCAATGATAGGGGAATATTTCCTTCCAATGACACCAATGGTAGGGCACAATTCCTCCCAATGACACCAACAATGAGGCACTATTCCTCCCAATGACACCAACAATGAGGTACTATTCCTACCAATGATAGCAATGATAGGGGAATATTTCCTTCCAATGACACCAATGGTAGGGCACAATTCCTCCCAATGACACCAACGATGAGACACAATTTATCCCAATGACACCAACGATGGGGCACAATTCCCCCCCCCCATGACACCAACGATAGGGCGCAATTCCTCCCAATGACACCAATGATGGGGCACAATTTATCCCAATTCTACCAAGGATGGGGCACAATTTATCCCAATGACACCAACGATGGGACACAATTTATCCCAATGACACCAATGAGAGGGCACACCCACTGAAACAAATGAGAAGGAATAATTTTTTCCCCCCTGATGTCAGGACATTTTCTACTCCCAATAGCCACAGTCCAGCCCCCCCCCCAAAGCCTGAAGGACAGTAAACTGGCCCTTTGTTTAGAAAGTTTGGAGACCTCTGTTATAGAACAAGACCATCAACACAGGTCCTAATTTTTCAGGTTGAAGCGAGTGAACACCAAACCCAGACATAGTGGGGTAGATCCACAGAGAATTAGATCCGCGCAGCGTATCAGAGATACGCTACGCCGCCGTACCTTACCTGGTGGAATTTCGAATCCTCAAAGATTTTGCGCCGTAAGTTACGGCGGCGTAGTGTATTTCTGGCGGCGGAATTCAAATCGACGATTAGGGGGCGGGTTTAATTTAAATGAAGCGCGTCCCCGCGCCGAATGAACTGCGCATGCGTCGTTCCGAAATTTCCCGCCGTGCATTGCGCTAAATGACGTCGCTAGGATGGCATTTTTTAAACTTAGACGTGAGTTACGTCCATCCCGATTCACGGACGACTTACGCAAAAAAAAAAAATGTCAAATTTCGTCGCGGGAACGACGACCATACTTAACATGGCAAGTCTATCTATACGCCGCAAAATACCAGCTTTAACTATACGCCGGAAAAAGCCGACTACAGATGACATTAGAAAATGCGACGGCCGCGCGTACCTGACGCGGAAAACGACGCAAACTCCACCCAGCGGGCGCCGAAGTATTGCATCTAAGATCCGAAGGCGTACGAAGCCGTACGCCTGTCGGATCGAACCCAGATGCCGTTGTATCTTGGTTTGAGGATTCAAACTAAGGATACGACGTAGGAAATTTGAAATTACGCTGGCGTATCAGTAGATACGCCGGCGTAATCCTTTTGTGGATCTACCCCAGTGAGCCCAGCTTCAGGCCTATTCTCTTTATAGCACAATGACCAGATAATCAGACTATGTAACATCTACAGGTCGGGAAGCCAAAGTTTTCTCCTGTCTCTGCACACAGTATCAGCTGGAGCCATCTACCTTCAACACCGTCTGCACAGGAATATAAACTGCTCTTGTAGCCGACGTAAATTAGGAAGTTTACGAACATTTTGTTTAAACATTTCCATAACTCAAACTGCAATAATACAAACGTATAATGGTAAAGGTTTACTTCGTTTTATATTCCTGACTGGAAAATAGGAACCCTCCAACTACATATTTCCCAGTTGTCTCCTTTCTCGACCCAAACTGCCCCAGTCCTTTCACGACTGCCCCTCTTGTCCCCATCTTGTAGACCTGATGTAGACCTATTTAATAACTTTTGCTGTTTAACCACTTCTGGTCCGCCCCATGTACATTTACTGCCGCAGGGCGGCCTCTCTGCGTGAAATCACGTACCTGTACGTGATTTTACTCTTCCTGGTCTGGGGCACGCACTAGGGTGACCACATTTCCAAACTACCATTCAGGGACACCCTCCCTTCCCAAAAATCAGCTTGTGCTGTAACGAATCACAGCACAGTGATTGGACACAAGAGGCGGGATTTATGATTTCTCCAATCACAAGCAGGGGGTGGGGATTGTGCTCCTCCAGGCATTCCCGGGCAGGACAAGTACTGTCAGTGAGTAAAGCAGTGATGTGGCGGCCTTTTTTGGGGACATCAGATTGGCCCCAGGGGTAGCTGTGTCAGTTTCATTCCGGGACACTGTATTGTCCTGGAATGAAGGTGCCCGGGACAGACCTGCAAAATGCGGGACTGTCCCGGGCAATACGGGACACGTGGTCACCCTAGCACGCACACGATTGGACGCAGCGGGAGCCAATTACTGGGTCCAGTGGACCCGTTAACCGCCAGGACCTGTCGATCATTCCCAAGGCACAGACAGAACAACGACCTGCCTATGTAAACAAGGCAGATCACCGTTCTGTGACAGGAGAAGACAGCGATCTTGTGTTTTTGCCAAGCAGGAACACTGATCTCTGTCTTCTTACAGTACAACCACCTCCCCCACAGTTAGCAAGCACTCCCTAGGGACTCCCTTCAACACTGAAGGCATTGTTCAGGCATTTTAGCACCTGTAAAGCGCTTGAAAACTGTCTCCCCTGCCACACTGAGGCAGTGCGATTGCAGGACGTTAGAAAACGGGGTGTATACAGTGCTCCTAAACCACTGCCCATTGAAATGAATGCGCTTCCGAAGCGCCGCAACAAGGGCCATTTTAATTCCTTTCTTCGGCCGCTAGCGGGAGTTAAAAGCGTCCCGCTAGAGGCTGAAAAGCGCAGGTTAAACAGCGGTAAAGTGCTGCTAAAACGAGCGCTTAACACTTTGATTGCCCCTGATGTTAACCTCTTCCCTGCCAGTGTCATTAGTACAGTGACAGTGCATATTATTTAGCACTGATCACTGTATTAGTCTCACTGGTCCCCAAAAAAGTGTCAAAAGTGTTAGTTAGTGTCCGATTTGTCAACCGCAATGTCCCAATCCCACTATAAGTCACTGGTCGCTGCCATTACTAGTAAAAAAAAATCCATAAAAATGTCCCATAGTTTGTAGACACTATGGCCCAGATTCTCATACATTAGCGTTGCTCCTGGGCAGCGTAATGTATGAGCTCTACGTTTCACCGCCGCAGGTCTACAGGTTTAAATCCTGATTCTCAGAGCACTTACCTGTAAACTTGCGGCGGTGTATCGTTAGATTGCTCGGCGCAAGCCCGCCCAATTCAAATGGGGCAGGCACCATTTAAATTAGGCGCGCTCCCGCGCCGAGCGTACTGCGCATGCTCCGTCGGGTAAATTACCCGACGTGCATTGCGCTAAATGACGTCGCCCCGACGTCATTTGCCTAAATGTATACGTAAATGGCGTCCAGCGCCATTCACGGACGTCTTACGCAAACAACGTAATTTTTATTCAATTCGACGCGGGAACGACGGCCATAGTTAACATTGGTTGCCCCTGCTAATTAGCAGGGGCAACCTTGCGCGTCGGGTACGCTACGCAAACGACGTTAATTCGCTGCGTCGACCTCGCGTATGTTCGGGAATCGCCGTACTTACCTCATTTGCATAGACGACGGGGAAAAGCGACGATGCGACACCTAGCGGCGGGAAAAAAAATTACTTTTAAGATCTGACAGCGTAACAGCCTTACGCTTGTCAGATCTAATGGGTACCTATGCGCAACTGATTCTAAGAATCAGTCGCATAGATACCCGGGGCCAGATGAGGAGTTACGACGGCGCTAATGGTGTTGCGCCGTCGTAACGCCTTCGAGAATCTGGGCCTATAACTTTTGCGCAAACCAATCGATATACGCTTATTGGGATGTTCTTTTACCAAAAATATGTAGCAGAATGCTCTCTATTTTCTCGTTGTGATTCTCGTCATTGTTTTACTACCGAGAAACCCGTGCATGTGTATACTTACCTGTCGCCGCGGAAACCCGCGCATGCTTGAAATGACTTTGACGCATAGGTAGGGTGCAGCAAGATGGCGGCGACGGTATCGAATGTAACGAGCGCATGCGCACGCGATGACGTCACCGCGTTCTTGCCTTTCAAAAGAACCACGGTTCTTTTGAAAGGAGAGTCTGTACACTCGGGTGGCAAGAGATTTTTGCCAAGAATCCAGTCAGGAAAAACGTTTTTTTTTTTCCCTGACGAGATTCTTGCTCGTGTGTACAGGGCTTTAGCCTCTGAAGCCCTGAGGGGGTGTGATAGGGGTGGATGTATCCGGGGGGGGGGGGGGGGTGATCGAGATGGATGTATCCGGGGGGGGGGGGGGCTGTAAAGAATAATACCAAGCTCACTGGCTTCTTTTAACCCCTTGTTTACCATGCCGTTTATAAACATACTTTGGTAGACATACTGGTTTATTAAAAACCTGAGGGATGACTTTGTAATTCTTAAAGCGGGGTTCCACCCGCAATTTTTTTTCTTTTTTAAGTCATCAGCTACAAACACTGTAGCTGCTGACTTTTAATAAGGACACTTACCTGTCATAGGCGCCCGCGGTGTCGGCCGCCCAAGGCTGATCCCTGGATCCTGGCAGCCCCCAGCGCCCGCCATCCTCACTAAGTGTAACAGGCAGTGGAGCCATGCGGCTTCGCTGCCCGTTTCCTACTGCGCATGCGCGAGTCTTGTGGCCCTTTGTGAACGGGCGGATGCTTTCTGGGATACACACAGTTCCCAGAAGGCAGCACGCCCCATTTCCTAGAAGACACCGCAAGGAGGACGAGGAAGAAGACCTATCGCGGACTAGGAAGAGGCAGATTTGGAAGATCTGCATAGCGACCTCTATTTCTGGTAAGTACATTTATTTTTTTATTTTTTTAATAAAACATTTTTTTGCAGGATTTTGGTGTATTTTTATTTTTTAGGGTGGACCTCCACTTTAACCACTTGCCGACTGCGCTATAGCAAAAATACTGCTACAGCGCGGTCGAGTTGTTGTGACACGACGTCCCTGGGACGTCCTCGTGCACTTCCTCGTTTGCGCGCCCCCTGAGACGCGCTCGCGGAAGTGTCCGTGCTCGTCGGGTCCAGGGTACCCGACGCAATCACGGTGAAGAGCCAATGATAGCGGCTCTTCACCACCTGATCGCTCCCTCCAATGAGGGAGCAGAGAAAAGTAAACAAACAAAAAAAAGGTCATCCTGAGGTCTTCTCTCCTCACACCGATACAGCGTGTGAGGAGAGAATTGATTTTAAAAGTGAGTGCCATCTACATTGTGCCCAGCAGTGCCTAGCAGTGCCACACAGTGCCACTACACTACCCATCAGTGCCCCTACAATCCCAATCTGTGCCACCAGTGCCACTACAGTCCCCACCAGTGCCCCTAAAGTCCCCATCTGTGCCACCAGTGCCACTACAGTCCCCACTACAGTCCCCACCAGTGCCACCTCTGCCACTTCAGTGCCCATTGGTGCTGCTAGTGTCTGTCAGTGCCGCACCAGTGCCACTACAGTACTTATCAGTGCCGCCAGTGCTCCATCAGTGCCACTACCGTGCCCAGTGCCACTACAGTGCCAATATCCCATTTTTTTTTTTTTTACCAAAAATATGTAGCAGTATACATTTTAGGCCAAATTTATGAGGACAAATTACTTTTTTGCAAAATGTTATGATAGAAATGAAGAAAAATTCATTTTTTTTACAAAATTTTCGTTCTTTTTTATTTATAGCAAAAAAAATAAAAACCGCAGAGGTGATCAAATACCACCAAAAGAAAGCTCTATTTGTGGGGAAAAAAGGCCAAAAATTTAATTTGGTTACAGTGTTGTATGACTGAGTTATTGTCATTCAAAATGTGAGAGCACCGAAAGCTGAAAATTGGTCTGGTCAGGAAGGGTGTTTAAGTGCCCAGTGGTCAATTGGTTAATCACCAAACTCAAGGCTTTACCCCTGACATCACTGGCTGCATGCTTGTTTCTGGATTGGCATCGGAAAAACCTTCCAAGCCAGCGGATCAGCATGACGGGCCGCGATCCTCCTGGGAAGAGGGACAGCGATCGATCCTCCTGGGAAGAGGGACAGCGGTCGATCCTCCTGGGAAGAGGGACAGCGATCGATCCTCCTGGGAAGAGGGACGGCGATCGATCCTCCTGGGAAGAGGGACAGCGATCAATCCTCCTGGGAAGAGGGACAGCAATCGATCCTCCTGGGAAGAGGGACAGCGATCAATCCTCCTGGGAAGAGGGACAGCGATCGATCCTCCTGGGAAGAGGGACAGCGATCAATCCTCCTGGGAAGAGGGACAGCGATCGATCCTCCTGGGAAGAGGGACAGCGATCAATCCTCCTGGGAAGAGGGACAGCGATCGATCCTCC
Organism: Rana temporaria; assembly: GCF_905171775.1. Lineage (NCBI taxonomy): Eukaryota > Metazoa > Chordata > Amphibia > Anura > Ranidae > Rana > Rana temporaria. The sequence goes on from NC_053493.1 coordinate 16,009,975, forward strand.
TGGGAAGAGGGACAGCGATCGCAGCCTTTGCATTTCTCTTGTGATCGTTTCCTCTGCTGTAAATCTATTCCGCCCACGGCCACAGGTCCCGACAGACGTATTAATAATGTCCGCGGACGTTTTACAATCACCTTTCCCCTATTTTCTCAGTGAATGCGACTCAGACGACCGGCACGCTGTATCAATATCCAGGCTGGTTGCTTAGAAACACTTAGATAACATAAGTATCTGTATCTGGTTCCTGGATAGATAAATGTACAGATCTGTAACTATGTTCATGTTTTCACATCACATGATCGACAGAACACGGGACTGACACCGGAGCCATCCATCTGGAAATGACAGTTAGATACAATATCACACGGGGGGGGTCAAAGGGGAACTGTCATTTATTGCCACCGACAGATCGGGATAAGGATTAACAAAACAAAACAATTTATTTCTAAGTGTATCAAAACCCAAGAAGAAAAATGTAACCTAATGCAGTTTACCGCTCCTCGGGGGCTGGGTTTAGGAATGTGCGCAAAATTGTGTTCTTCCCCCGACACACACAGACACAAGAATCGGAATCGCAACAGTAACGAATTTCAACGAATCCCCAAAAAATTATAATGAAAACAACAAATTCATTCGTTGATGACGGGATGCGATCGTTTTTAACTTTTCATAACGTTAAAATCACAAAAGTCGCAAGAAAGCTGTTTCTTTGAATTATCTTTGGGACTTTGGCATGGACTTTGGAGGGCCTTGCAAGTTCAATAATAAGTGCCGCACTCTGTATTGTTCTGATTGGCTAAAGCCAAAGTCACAAAACATGAAAGTCGCATTGAAGTCACGATGAAGTTGCATCGAGTCGCAATGCAAAGTCGCACTGCGTTGGTCACAGCAGTGTTAACCACTTGACTTTGGAGTGTAACTTTGAATTACCTGCTCTGGGCCAGATTCTCGTAGAATGGCTTAAAAATGCGGCGGCGTAACGTATCTCATTTAGGTTACGCCGCCGCAAGTTTTCACAAAGCACTTGCCTGTAAAGTTGCGGAGGTGTGGCGTAAATCCTCCAGTGCAAGCCCGCCTAATTCAAATGATCCGGGTAGGGGGCGTGGATCATTTAAATTAGGCGCGTTCCTGCGCCGATCGTACTGCGTATGCGCCGTCCCTAAAATTTCCCGACGTGCATTGCGCTAAATGACGTCGCAAGGACGTCATTGGTTTCGACGTTAACGTAAATGGTGTCCAGCGCCATTCACGGACGACTTAAATTTTTTAATTTTGACGCGGGAACGACGGCCATACTTAACATTGACTGCGCCTCATATACCATGGGGCAACTTTACGCATCGCAAATCTAACGTAAACGTCGTAACTTCACTGCGTCGACCGCGCGTACGTTCGGGAATTTGCGTATTTTGCTAATTTGCATACTCGATCGGGAAAACGACAGAGCCTTACGCCTGTCAGAGCCTTACACCTGTCAGATCTAATGGATATCTATGCGTAACTGATTCTAAGAATCAGTCACATAGATACGACAGCCCAGATTAGGACTTACGACGGCGCAAATGGCGTTGCGCCGTCGTAAGCCCTTTGAGAATCTGGGCCTCTGTGTAATGGTTTTGCACAGAGAAGCCCAGATCCTTCTCTTCTCGGGTCCCATGCCGGTGATCTGATGATATGGTTCCGGCTATCGAGATGGTTCCTGTAAGAACTGCGCAGGCGCAATCCTTGCCGACGGAAATCCCCGAACCTCCAGGGCGACGTGGATTTTGAGGTAAGTGCCCAGTCGGCCTCACGTCCTCGCTTCGCTCGGACGGCTCGCTGCACTCGCTCGGCCTCCTGGCTCTTTTTTTAACATACTCCAATCCACGGGGATGTTAAGGAATGAGCCTGGATGCCGGCAGAGGTTCGGAGATTTCCGTCGGCAAGGATAGCGCATGCGCAGTCACCGGCGCTCCTGGCCCCTCCCTTCTGTTGAGTGCCCCCACAGCAAGAAGCTGTAGAAGAATATATATCGGCCTAAACTGATGAAGAATTTTTTTTTTGTTTAAATTTGGGGATATTTATTACAGCAAAAAGTAAAAAAAATATTGTGTTTTTTTTTTTTTCAAAATTTACGCTCTTTTTTTGTTTATAGCGCAATTTTTTTTTTTTAACAAAAATATGTAGAAGAATACGTATCGGCCTAAACTTTGGAAAAAAAAATATATATTTTTTGGGGATATTTATTATCGTAAAAAATAAAAAATATAGCTTTTTTAAAAAAAATTGTCGCTCTTTTTTTTGTTTATAGCGCAAAAAATAAAAACCGCAGAGGTGATCAAATACCACCAAAAGAAAGCTCTATGTGTAGGGTGCCTGGCTTGGCACTGGCTGAAGCTTTCCCATTTCTTTACCGTCCCCGGCTGGTGAGAAGACTGCTCTGGTACTTGCTCTAGCTTAGTCACCGTAGTCTCCGGTAATAAGGTGATTGGTCCCTTAGCGGTGACTGCCCCTTACTTCCGACCACAACTGGTTCCCCGTCCGGCTGAACCTTCTCAACTTGGTTGGACTCCAATCCTGCAGTCCCAAGCCTACGCTGCTTCTTCTGCTCCTGGATAGGCCCGAGACAGCCTAGCAGCCAGGTGTCCCGGGATAGGCCTCAGGCTTCCAGCCTAGCAGCCTGGGGCAACAGAACACACGTCTGTCTAGGTGGCACAGAACCCCGATCACCTGACTCCACCCAAATAAATAGGCTCTCCCAGAAGGCTAAGGGACTAAAGAAACCCCTGCCCATTGGCTGAGACACCCCATCCATTCATCATCTGTCCTTGCTATGCCCTTGTGGACAGGGCTGGACTGGGACAAAAATTTGGCCCTGGACTTCTTCCAGACTGGCCCACTTTGACAGGTCTCTCTCTTCCACAGCGGCTGGACAACTCCCGCACCCCCCCGGCCACCCAAGCCACCTCTTCCCCTTCACTAGCCACTAGTCGTTTTACTTTATTAGTGTAGAACAGCTGGTACTGGTACTCTTATAGGCAGTACCAGTGGGGAAGCTAGACATTATTTCTCCCGGGGCAAAGAATCAGTTTGGTGCCCCCCCATGGGACAAGATTGGGCAGAAGTGAGAAACTCCCAGGCCGCTGTCACTGAAGCCTGCCCACTGAGCCATCGGCCCACCGGGAAACTCCCTGTAGTCCCAATGGCCAGTCCATCCCTGCTTGTGGATCTAATGTCACCAGTCACAGTGCCACCTAGTGACAGAAGAGAAAAGTGCAGCAATTCCAGAATTAGGGGGAAGTCAGTGGATCACCTAGCAATTAGCCACTAGCAGTAGCCAGGACATCTACTACCTGGCAAACTTAATTTGTAAGCAACCCTGCCTAAACACCAGGGTGCTACATCATAAATAATAATAAAATAAATACAATTCCGTGCAGGTGCAATGCTTTGCTCTAGTTATTTGGATATAACATGACGTCACATGGCATAGAGAGGACCAGACCCAGAAGGTCAGGACTATTTCCAACCCTCTGGGATCCGCTCCATCATACCTCCCATTTAATAAACCCAATGCGGGACATCTTGTTGAGCGGGGGGGGGGGGGGTGGAATCAGAGTTGGATCAGAGTTGTTGAGCAGGGGGGATAAGAGTTGTTGAGCTGGGGGGGGGGGCGGGGATCAGGTTTCTCCTACCTGTGCAGATACCTCTGTTACGAATCCCTGCCAGCACCCCCTTCCACCTGCACCACCATCATCCCCCATGGTCCGTATTTCCCGCACTGTGATTGGGCATATAGCGGTCATGTGCAGAGGCGGGACTTCTAGACGTTCACAGACAGGCCAGCCCCACGACGCACATGACGCCAATACGCACAATCACAGGCCAGGCACCGGACAACAAACATGGCGGGGGAAATCAAACATGGAGGCACGGAATGTCGCCACCTGTAATGTCGCGCCCGGGGCCCTGTTTTGCGGGAATCTAGTCTAGTCCGCGGGACCCCGGGACACACTAAGGCCCCGTACACACGAGAGGATCTATCCGCTGGAATTGATCTGCGGATCAGTTCCAGCGGATAGATCCGCTGGTGTGTACATCCCAGCGGATCTTTTTCCGCAGATTTTTTTCGGGCCGACCGAATTCCAGCAGATAAAAATTTCTTAGCATGCTAAGAAATCTATCCGCTGGAATCGGCTTCAGCGGATCGATCCGGTGGTCTGTACAGACTCACCCGATCGATCCGTCCGATTCCCTCCCTCGCATGCGTCGTAATGATTCGACGCATGCGTGGGTATCCTTATATGACAGCGTCGCGCACGTCGCCGCATCATCATCGCGGCGACGGCGCGACACGTCATCGCGATGGGATTTCGGCGCGGATTTCGATCCGATGGTGAGTACACTCCATCGGATCCAAATCCGCGGATCAATCCTCTCGTCTGTACCCGGCATTAGAATTCCGGGAGAATCCCGCGGAATCCGGGACGGTTGGGGGGTATGGCTCCATACCGATTTTAATTGATGAAATTATACAAGCTCCAGGCGACAGGAGCCAGCCAATCCTAGCACACATCCAAGGATGACCCATAGACGTTGATCAAGAAAGGCGATACCGCGCGGCTCAGCCCCTGTCGGCCGTCGCCTTGCATGAGAGACTGAACATTCCCTTTAATTACAACATGTTAGTTTCAACAGCAACGGTGTGAAGGGCTCTCTCCTGGCTGGAAGATATTAATCACAAGGCGAGACACTGTCTCCAGACGACGCTAGTTAATTCAATGACAGCGGCCCCCTTGATACATCGCCAAATTATTGTGACAGATTGCTAAATTATTCCGCGTGTACGTTACAATTAAGTGCCGCGATTGACGGCTCGCAGATCTTGTCCGGCTAGGAAGATCAGACCGGTGAGGAGCGCACCAACCTCCCAAGCTGCAACGTGTCTCTATATATACGACTATATCAACATGCCAGATACGGCAACTGATCATGTCATTAGGGAGAAAAAGAACTAGAATATCATATCAATAATAATGATTTATTATACCATCTTCTGTCTTGGAATTTTACAATGTAAGTTTTATTAACAAGCGTGAGTAATACAGTTAAAGGTCAACTCTACTTAAAAAAAATAAAAAAAATATTGTAAATAAAAAAAAAAAAAAGGAATAATCAACAATGATATACAATTGCTACGCAAACCATATTGTAGATTAACATTAACCACTTGACCTCCAGATAGGGTGACCACATTTCCAAACTGCCATTCAGGGACACCCCCCCCCCCCCTTCCTAAAAAATAATAATTGTTATAATAAAAAAAAAAAAAAAAAAAAAAAAAGTTTTTTTTGTGACCCCCCCCCATAGATTTCACTGGTTCATCCTAAGACTGTAGTTCTTCACTGGTTGGGGGGGTCAAATCTTCAGCTCTGAGGGGGTCATGGTGGGACCTGTAGTCCTTCACTTTTGGGGGTCTCACACTCCCCCAAAAGTGAAGGACTACAAGTCCCAGCATGAACTCCTAATATCTAAAGATGTGACCCCCCCCCCAAATTTTAAGGACTACAACACCCAGCATGAACCCCCTGAGATCTAAGGGTGTGATCCCATAGATTTCACAGGTTTATGCTGGGATCTGTAGTTCTTCACTATTTGGGGGGGGGGGGGGGGGTCTCGCATCTTCAGCTCTGGGGGGTAATGCTGGGAGGGGTAGTCCTTAAAGGGGTTGTAAAGGTAAAAGTTTTTTTACCTTAATGCATCCTATGCATTAAGGTAAAAAAAATCTGACAGCACCGCGCCCCCCCCCCCCCCGAGCCCCCGTTTTACTTACCTCACCCCTCGAAAGTCCTGTGCGCGTTCTCGTCCTTCTGTTCGGTTCCCAGCCTGGCCGTTGATTGGCTAGGCTGGGCGGATTGATAGCAGCGCAGCCATTGGCTGGCGCTGCTGTCAATCACAGTGGATGACGCGGCGCGCCAGGGGGGCGGGGCCGAGTGATACAGTCGGCGGCTATGGCCGGCGTTGTATCACGGGAGCGCGCTCGCAAAAGCTTTCCACCATGCGAGGGAGCTTGCATGAACGTGGAAAGCTTTTGCGAGGAGGAGCCGAGACAGCCGCCGAGGGACCCCAGAAGACACGGATCCGGGTCACTCTGTGCAAAACGATCTGCACAGCGGAGGTAAGTATAACATGTTTGTTATTTTTAAACCAAGAAAATCTTGCCTTTAGTGTCCCTTTAACTTTGGATAGGTCACCCCCCCCCCCTCAAAGTAAAGGACTATCAGTCCCAGCATGAACCCCTGATATCTAAAGATGTGACCCGCCCCCCAAATTTGAAACTCCCAGCATGAACCCGTGAGATCTAAGGGTGTGACCCCATAGATTTCACAGATCTGTGCTGGGACCTGTAGTTCTTCACTAGTTTGGGGGGGGGTTGTCACATCTTAAGCTCTGAGGGGTTCATGCTGGGACCTATGTCTGTTTCATTCCAGGACACTGTATTGTCCCAGAGTGAAGGTGCCCGGGACAGACCTGCAGAATGCGGGACTGTCCCGGGAAATCCAGGACACGTAGTCACCCCACCTCCAGAAGGATTTACCCCCTAAACTGCTTGCCGACCACTGCGCGACTTTATACGTCGGCAGAATGGCACGGCTGCGCATAAGGACGTACCCGTACCCTTTAAGACGCAGCATTGCAGGCGCGAGCTCCGCGAGTGTGACCGCGGGTCCCACAGACTCGATGTCTGCCGGTGTCCTGCGATCGTGTCACGGAGCTGCAGAATGGGGGGGGGTGCCTGTGTAAACAAGGCATTTCCCTGTTCTGCCCTGTGACAGGACACTGATCTTCTGCTCCCTGTCATTGAGAGCAGCGATCAGTGACGTGTCACTTGTAGCCCAGCCCCCTCACAGTTAGAATCACTCTCTAGGACACACTTAAACCCCTTCCCTGCCCCCTACTGGTTAACTCCTTCCCTGGCAGTCACATTTATGCTTTGTACACACACGGACTTACCACAAAAAAAAAGTCCGACAGGCTTTTTTCTCGACAAGTTTGGCTGTGTGTAGCCTCCATCTGACTTTTTTGGTCGGAAGTCCAACGGACCTTAGATAGAGAACCTGTTCTATATCTTTGCGACGGACTCACAGCGGACTTTTGCATGGTGAAAAGTCTGACCGTGTGTACGAGGCATAAAACAGTAATCAGTGCCTTTTTATAGCACTGATGACTGTATAAATGACAATGGTCCCAAAATAGTGTTAAAGGTGTTCGATGTGTCCACCACAATGTCGCAGTCATGATAAAAATTGCTGATCGCCGCCATTACTAGCAAAAAAATAACAATAAAAATGCCATAAAACGATCCCCTATTTTGTAGACGCTATAACCTTTGCGCAAACCAATCAATAAACGCTTATTGCGATTTTTTTTTTAACCAAAAATATGTAGAAGAATACGTATCGGCCTAAACTGATGAAAAAATGTGTTATTTTATATCTTTTTGGGGATATTTATTATAGCAAAAAGTAAAAAATATTGCATTTTTTTTTTCAAAATTGTCGCTCTTTTTCTGTTTATAGCGCAAAAAATAAAAACCGCAGAGGTGATCAAATACCACCAAAAGAAAGCTCTATTTGTGGGAAAAAAGGACGTCAATTTTGTTTGGGAGCCACGTCGCACGACCGCGCAATTGTCAGTTTAAGCGATGCAGTACCAAATCGCAAAAAAATGGCGCGGTCATTGGACAGCCAAATGCTCCGGGGCTGAAACGGTTAATGACCAGGGGTTTGGAAGACCTCTGCGCAAATACAGTGTGAAGTAAAATATTACATCAACCGCCATTTTATTCTCTAGCCTCTCTGCGAAAAAATTATATAAAATGTTTGGGGGTTCTAAGAAATTTCCTAGCAAAAAAAAATTATTTTAACAACAAATGTCAGAAATAGGCATGGTCTTGAAGTGGTTAATGAATAATAAAAAAAAAAAAAAATATATAACCCAATAGATACCTGACATGTCATGCTTTAAAATTGCGCGCACTTGTGGGATGGAGCCAAAGTACGCTACTCAAAAATATCCATAACCAACGCTTTAAAAATGTTTACAAGTTCCAAGTTTAGAGTTACAGAGAAATAGAAATATTACTCTCGCTATAACATTCACAGCGATATTTCACATGTGTGGTGCGAAAACAGTTTACATATGTGTACGCCAGGTCGTGTGAGCATGGGGGGACGGTGGTGCTTTAAATAAATAATTCTATCTATCTATCTATCTATCTATCTATATATATATATATATATATATATATATATATATATACACACAGATTGGCCCGGATTCACAAAGCACTTGCGCCAACGTATCTCGAGATCCGCCGCGTAAGTGCACATATGCGCCGTCGTATCTGTGCGCCTGACTCAGAAACTAAGATACGCCTGAAAATAGGCTTCATCCGACCGACGTAACTTGCCTACGCCGGCGTAGAGTGGGCGCATATTTATGCTGGTCGTATTTGGCGTTCCCATTGATTTTCTATTCACATATGCAAATAAGGGAGATACGCCGATTCACGAACGAACGTCCGTCCGACGCAGTGCGCGTAAAGTCATATGTCCGGCGCAAAGTTATGCCCCATAAAGGAGGTGTAACTCGGCAGCATCCATGCAAAGGGAACACAACCCGACGTATTTTACGTAGTTTACGTAGGACGTGAATATGACTAGGCGTAGGTTACGTTCACGCCGTAGGCAGTGATCCGGCGTATCTTAGGGAGTAGTTCCGACGTGATTCTGAGCGTGCGCATGTGCTGTTCATTATACGTATCTGTCTGGCGCTCGGCCCATCATTTGCATGGGGTCACGCCTCATTTGCATGGCTCACGCCCACTTCCACATACGCCGGCTTACGCCTAGGAAACCCAGCGCAGTTTTGGCAGCACTGGCTTTGTGAATCCAGTGCTTGCCTCTCTGCGCTGCGTCGGCGTAGCGTAAAGGAGATACGCTACGGCGGCATAAATATGCGCCGCTGTATGTGAATCCGGGCCTATATATATATATATATATATATATATATATATATATATATTTTTTTTTTTTTTTTTTAAACTGCTGATATGATTTTTTTTACTTTTATTGCTATCACAAGAAATGTAAACATCTCTTCTGACAACAATAAAGCATGACAGGTCCTCTTCATAGAGAGATCAGATCTGGGGTCAAGAAGTTCCCACATCTCTCTTCTACAATGGAAAGCATCGGATAAGAAACCCCATTGATCTAATGCTTTTCATAGAATTGGTAGTGACGTCGTGACGTTGCTCCCTGGAACCCTGGTACTAATCTGTAAAGTCATGACGTATTTTCCCAGCTAGGGGGACAGCAAGTGGTGTTAAACTTTATTAATCTGTCTGTGCACATTGCTCTTGTCAACATGTTATCTTCTGTGGATGTAGGACAGCCTGTAGCACTCCTTTATCAACAACTCAATGACGGAACATTACTTTTGCTTGGAATCCCTTATTTACCTGCAATGAAAAAAAATAATAATAATAATAATCTTACTAGTATAGAGGAAGATTTACTCTACCAACATGTGATATGTGAATGATTTACGCTATGTAAGTTAATAAAAAAGTTATGCCCACTTTTTTATTACTGTCACGTACCTTGTGGCAGAGCCTGGCGTGTAGAGGGCGGCCTCCAGGGCCGGACTTACCATTGGGCTTGACTGGGCTCAAGCCCATGGGCCCCGCCCAATAGGGGGCCCCCCGGGAGGAGTAAGCAGAAAGAGCCATGCCGCTGATGAAGAGGTAAGAAGTCCCCTTCACCCCCCCCGCTCAACAACTACGATCGGCGCCCCCCCCTCAACAACTTTGATCAATCGGCGACCCCCCCCTGCTCAACAACTTCGATCGGCGCCCCCCCCCCACCGCGCAACAACTTTGGTCAGCTCCGATCGGTGGCCCCCCCACTCAACAACTTGGATCGGTGGCAGCCACCCCCCCGCTCAACAACTTCGATCAAAATTAGACCCCCCCGCGCTTCTCGGCTCCAGGAGGCCCCTCAATCAACACTCAAGCCCAGGGGCCCCCACCACCCTAAGTCCTGCCCTGTCGGCCTCCCTTACGGACCCGGCTCAAGGACCACTGATTTTGCCACAGTGGCCGTGAGTACGGCGAGGTGCTTGACAGGCAGTTGGCAGATAGCAGGCGTGGATGATCTGGCAGCACTCGGCAGGTAAAGGACCAGCAAGGACCAGGAGAGCAGGACGGGTGGATAACTGGATGCAAGGCCAGAGGAGCCAGGTCAGCAAAAGATGGTCAGATACAGGCATGGGAAGCAGGCAGAGAATGGTCAGGATACGAGCACAGGTCAGCACCAGAGCAGAGCAAAATCCAGAGACAAGTCAGGGCAGGTAGAGTTGGTAACAAATGTAAATAATTCTGCGCTGCCCCAATGGTGAGCAGCTAACACAACCAATGGACATAAGGTGAAACTAGTAAAATATAAAGTGTAGCGCTAAGCATATAAAGGTGCACCTGGTAGTGAATAAACACAATGCTAAAAAATGGATGAATGAAACTAAATGTACAAACAAACAGTGAAAAATGTCTGTGAGAAAATAATATATATATATATATATATATATATATATATATATATATATATATATATATATATATATATATATATATATATATATATATATATATGAAAAAATGCACCAAGTAGGTCTCTGATGTAATGAAAATAAATATAGAGTTCAAAAATGGTAGTACTCCCAAAATGTGAATCTTGCGTGAAAGACCAATTGAAGTGAAAAACAACCGGGTCCGCCACCAACAAATGCGAGGCTTACCGGAAACAGTGAACCCTAAAGAACATAAGTTCAAAGGGTAAACTGAGCATGGTATAAATCATTGAATACTCGGCTGCAGTTCCAACAAACGTCTAACACACCAAACCAATGGAGAGAAGATGTTCTTATAATGGTTTCTTATGAGCAATAACCCAGGTGATGCCAAAGAGTTGAACCGGATGATTTTAAAAACGGACGTTTTTTCGGGAGCAGTGAATTTAATAATGCTAAAAGTGAAACAATTAAAGTGAAATATTCCTTTAAATTTCGTACCTAGGGGGGGGTGTAAAGTTTGCATGTGAAATAGCGCTTGTTTCCAGTGCTTAGAACTGTCCCTGCACAAAGTGTCATTTCTGAAAGGAAAAAAAGTCTTTTAAAACTGACTTGCGGCTCTAATGAATTGTCGCCTCTGGCAATCCAGAGCGAATTCATTCATAAAAAAAAATTAAAAAAAAAGCGTGGGGGTCCCCCCAAATTCCTTTACCAGGCCCTTCAGGTCTGGAATGGATATTAAGGGGAACCCCGCCATCAATTAAAAAAAAATGACGTGGGGTTCCCCCAAAATATCCATTCCAGACCCTTTAGGTCTGGTGTGGATTTTAAGGGGAACTCCACCCCAAATTTAAAAAAAAATGGCGTGGAGTTCCCCCAAAAATTCACACCAGACCCCTTATCCGAGCACGTTAACCTGGCCGGCCGCAGAAAAGAGGGGGGACAGAGTGCGGCCCCCCCTCTCCTGAACCGTACCAGGCCACATGCCCTCAACATGGGGAGGATGTCCCCATGTTGATGGGGACAAGGGCCTCATCCCCACAACCCTTACCCGGTGGTTGTGGGGGTCTGCGGGCGGGGGGCTTATCAAAATCTGGAAGACCCCTTTAACAAAGGGGACCCCCAGATCCTGCCCCCCCCTATGTGAATTGGTAATGGACATTACTCCATCCAGAGCGCAGCATCGCTTACCTCCTCTCACCGCTGGACACAGCCCAGCGAATGAGCGGCTGAAGCTGTGACATTTCTTATATAGGGGAGGCGGGGCCACCCGTCATGTGACCCCGCACCCTCTGATGCACCCTCTGCTACGTCACTGGGGAAGCCCAGTCTTCCCCCTTGCTGGGCTTCCCCAGTGATGTAGCAGAGGGTGCGTCAGAGGGTGCGGGGTCACGTGACGGGTGGCCCCGCCTCCCCTATATAAGAAATGTCACAGCTTCAGCCGCTTATTCGCTGGGCTGTGTCCAGCGGTGAGAGGAGGTCGGCGATGCTGCGCTCTGGATGGATGGATCTTCTCATCGCTGGACCGGAGATCACCCGCACCCGTCGCTGGATACAGACAACGTTGGAGCAGGAAGCCGGGAACGAGTATCACCGCTGGATTTTTTTTTTATTAATAAAGGACTTTTTTCTACGGTGTGTGTGTTTTTTTTAAACTATTTACACTTGCTTTGTGAAATGGTAGGGGTATAATGTACCCCATTACCAATTCACATAGGGGGGGGCAGGATCTGGGGGTCCCCTTTGTTAAAGGGGTCTTCCAGATTCTGATAAGCCCCCCGCCCGCAGACCCCCACAACCACCGGGCAAGGGTTGTGGGGATGAGGCCCTTGTCCCCATCAACATGGGGATATCCTCCCCATGTTGAGGGCATGTGGCCTGGTACGGTTCAGGAGAGGGGGGGGGCAGCACTCTGTCCCCCCCTCTTTTCTGCGGCCGGCCATGTTAACGTGCTCGGATAAGGGGTCTGGTGTGAATTTTTGGGGGAACTCCACGCCATTTTTTAAATTTGGGGTGGAGTTCCCCTTAAAATCCACACCAGACCTGAAGGGCCTGAAATTGGATATTTGGGGGGAACCCCATGTCATTTTTTTTTTAAATTGACTGCGGGGTTCCCCTTAATATCCATTCCAGACCTGAAGGGCCTGGTAATGGAATTTGGGGGGACCCCTATGCTATTTTTATTTTTTTTTTATGAATGAATTCGCTCTGGATTGCCAGAGCCGACAATTCATTATAGCCGCAAAGCCGGTTTTAAAATACTTTTTTTCCTTTTAGAAATGACACTTTGTGCAGGGACAGTTCTATTGTATGTACGGAAAACATGCGCTATTTCACATGCTAACTTTAAACCCCCCCTAGGTATGAAATTTAAAGTAATATTTCACTTTTATTGTTTCACTTTTAGCATTATTAAATTCACTGCTCCCAAAAAAACGGCCGTTTTTAAAACTTTTTTTTGCATTGATACATGTCCCCTGGGACAGGACCCGGGTCCCCAAACACTTTTTAGGACAATAAATTGCATATTAGCCTTTTAAAAATAGCACTTTAGATTTCAAATGTTCGAGTCCCATAGACTTTAACGGGGTTCTAAAGTTCACACGAACATTTGGTGTGTTCGCAAGTTCTGGTGCGAACCGAACAGGGGGGTGTTCGCCTCATCCCTAGTGGCGGTCAGGCCCGGATTTACTCCCTTTGCCACCCCAAGGACGGGTCCTTCAAGGAGCATTGGAGTGTGTCTCAGAGCTTCCCTTCTGCTATGGCCAGCATGTCCCTGACAGTTACTTTTGGTACAGCCCTCATACAAAATGTAATCCCTTCATGCACATAAATCTGTGACAGGTGCTTATTGTTAGAGTCACATGGCTGAAGATTTTAATTGTTTTCAATTCTCTAGGATGGAGATATTAAAACTGTATTATAGGTGAAGGACAGATGGTGTCGAAGTCAGTGGCGTATCTAGGGTATGGCAGCCATGGAAAGTGCCATGGGCGCCATATGAAGGGGGGCGCTGTTGAGTGGCTGGGCAGCAAGGCAGTTACCAGGGTCTGAGGGTCTCCTCTTCCCTCCTCCCGAGCATAGGCAGGATCTCATTTTCAGCACCTTTGCTAATGGACAATGGCAGTGCTATCCCTGCTCCCTGCTGCGTTCAGCTACAGCCCTCCCCTGTTCTCCCATTCCATCTGGCCGGATTGGCAGCGCACAAAGAAGGAGGAACATCAGTTTCTCCCTCTCCTCTGTGAAAACTGAGGCCTTAAGTGATGAAGATTTCATCACTTCCAGTATTGGTTCTGCATTTACTTGGCCTTGGAGGGCAGAGGAGAGATCAGGGGTCTAATAAACCCAGATTTCTCCATAAATAGGATATGTCGCTACCCAAGGTATCACAAGGGATGATAAATATCACTAGTTTTGTTAGCTGTTTTTTTTTGTTATGGTTATCTGAAAGATGGGTTTCAAATGTTTCGACAGGGGCTCAGTTTCAGTGCTTGCCATAGGCGCTATTTTCGCTAGATACGCCTCTGGTCAAAGTGCCCCACCCCTGTTTACGGTTAGTTGTTCCTATCTAACAAAGATGGACTTTTTAATGCCTTTCAAATCAGTTGCCCCCTCGGTCCAAAATATTGACTCCACTATGAGAGGTCAACAGATTATCCCTTTTCCTTAAGGCGCCATGCCGCGCACACACAATCATTTTTCGGCATGAAAAAAAACGTAATTTTTTAGCATGTCCAAAAAACAATGTTTTTCCAATTTCATCATTAAAAACGAAGTGGCCCACACACCATCATTTTTAAAAAATGATGAACAAAGCGCGGTGACGTACAACACGTACGACAGCACTCTGAAGGGGAAGTTCTATTCGCCTTGGGGCTGCTTTAGCTGATTCCGTGTTCGTAAAAGATGATTCGCGCTTTTCTGTCTGTTACAGCGTGATGAATGTGCTTACTCCATTATGAACGGTAGTTTTACCAAAACGAGTGCTCCCGTCTCATAACTTGCTTCTGAGCATGCGCGGGTTTAAAACGTAGTTTTAGCCCACACACAATCATTTTTTACAACCCGAAAAACAACATTTTTTAAAACGACGTTAAAAAATGCAGCATGTTCGAATTTTTTTTTGAGGTTTTTTACGTTTTTCCAAAGCCGAAAAATGATGTGAAGCCTACACATGATCATTTTAAATGACGTTTTTAAAAACGTAGTTTTTTTTCATGCCGAAAAATGATCGTGTGTACGTGGCATTAGAATACTTCTAAGTCCATAAAATCTTTATTTCTTCATCTTCTATTACTTTTACTACTTTTGAGCTAAAAATAGTATTTATTGCAGATGTTCTAGTGTAGAAGCTTTCCTTCTTGATCTTTTCGCTGATTGACTTCCCACTTAATGGTGCCTGTAAAGCTGTGGAGCCCATCTGGCTTGGCAAAGCCAGCAGCATAACACCAATTATCTTTTTTAGCGGCCTAAAAATTACCATTGTAAGGCCCCGTACACACGGTCGGACCAAACCGATGAGACTGGCCCGTCGGACCGTTTTCAGCGGTTCACCTCTGAAGTGGCCTGACGGCCTGATGTGTGTACACACCATCAGTTCAAAATCCGATCGGGTCAGAACGCGGTGACGTAAAACACACGACGTGCTGAAGAAAACGAAGTTCAATGCTTCCAAGCATGCGTCGACTTGATTCTGAGCATGCCCGGGGTTTGAACCGATGCTTTTCTGTACTAACCATCGGTTTGGTCCGATGGGGCAGCGGTCCATTGGTTCGGTTTTGAAGCATGTTTAGAAATTTTGGACCAAAGGAAACCAGACCGATGGCCTATACACGCGGTCGGTTTGGTCCGATGAAAATGAACTTCGGTTCATTCTCATCGGGCCAAACCGACCGTGTGTACGGGGCCTTAGAGGGACACATTTCCCATTGAATATTAATGAAAGGTGCATTTTTCACACTGACCCTCGGTAATTAGGTTCTGGCAAGGGTTCCCCTAGAGCTGAAAGTTATGTCAAGGGTTCTCGTGGGAGGGGGGGGGGGTTAAAAAGGCTGATTGGATTGGATTGGAATAAATACTTATAGAGCGCCGAATGCGAGTTGTGAAACTCGCGTCTAAGCGTCTAATAAAGCCTATTAGAGATTATTTTCATTGCCAACTTGTTGCACCTCACCGATCTTGCGGCATCTGACTCTGGCTTTCTAATTCTCAAAGGCTTCTTCACAATGGTGACATTTAGAGGTAGACTATTTCTTTTGCTAGTACTTTGCCCTTCCCCATGTGTCCCTCATTATTATTAGTGTAGCACTCTCCTAGTTTAGTCTGCTAGGTACATTTAGTTTAGCTTCTCTGTAAGCAATGGAGCAGGGGTTGATTGCGTAATACTGCTCTGTGTTCTGCTAATCCCCCCTATCTTCTAGAGCAGGGATATGCATTTAGCGGACCTCCAGCTGTTGCAATCATACCTCTGGGTGTTGTGCTTGTGGCTGTCAGAGTCTTGCTATGCCTCATGGGACTTGTAGTTCTGCAATGGCTGGAGGTCCACTAATTGCATATCCCTGTTCTAGAGGCTTCTACAAACATATAGAGGGGGCATGATCACCCATACACGTCACTGGGTAACCCCGGCGATTCTCCTTGCGTCTCTGGCCCCGCCCTCAGCTACATAAGAGCTGTAGCTGAGGGCGGGGCCAGATTCGTCGGGTGCCTCTGGTGGAGGCAGGATCGTGTGCGTTGAATCCTCGCTGGAGATCATTGCTGGACATCGAGAATGGATTACATCGCTGGAATCTTTTCTTTATTTTTTTTTTTTTAATAAAGGACTTGTCCCAAGCAGTCGTTTTTAACATGTTGACACTTTTTTTTTGTGAAATGGTAGGGGGTACACCAATTCACATGGCTGGGATCTGGGGGTCACCCGTGTCCCCATCAACATGGGGACATCCTCCCAATGTTGATGGCATGTGGCCTGGTACGGTTCTCTCGCCCCCCCTCTTTTCCTGTGGCCTGCCAGGTTGTGTGCTCATATAAGGGTCTGGTATGGATTTGGGGGGGGGGACCCCACGACATTTTTTTTTATTTGGCGCAGGGTTCCCCTTAATATCCACACCAGACCTGAAGGGCCTGGTAATGGAACTTGGGGGGACCCCCACCCATTTTTATAAAATATTTTTTAATGACTTTTATCTGTATTGCCAGGACCTGACAATTCATTATAGCCGCGAGTAGTTTTAAATGACTTTTTTTTTTCCTTTAGGGCTCTTTCACACGGAGCGGACCGTTTCTGGGTCCGCTCCGTGTGTCCGCCAAAGCTCAGCGGGGATCCCCGCTCAGCTGTCGGCGGATAGGGCGGTCCCCGCACACAGTGCAGGGACCGCCCTGTCTCTGCTCCGCTGTCCCCTATGGGGGACCGGATGCAGATGCAGAAATAGGGTTTCTTCCGTTCGGAAAAGCGGATCCCGACTGATGAGGACGCTAGCGGATGCTCCATCCGCTAACGGACGCGTTTCCATAGGGATTCATTACAAGTCCGTTAACGGACTTGTAATGAGCGGACGAGCGGACGAACGGTCCGCTAGTGTGAAAGGACCCTTAGAAATGTCATTTTGTGCAGAGACTGTTATAAACACGGAAAACATGTGCTACTTTACAGGCATACTATAGACACCCCCCAGGTACGAAATTTAAAGGAATATTTCACTTTTATTGTTTCACTTTAAGCATTATTAAAATCACTGCTCCCGAAAAAACTGACGTTTTTAAAACTTTTTTTTTTGCATTAATACATGTCCCCTGGGACAGGACCCGGGTCCTCAAACACTTTTTATGACAAGTTAACCTTTAAAATTAGCACTTTAGATTTCTCTCATAGACTTTTAAAGGGTGTTCCGCGGCTTTTCAAATTTGCCGCGAACACCCCAAAATGTTCGCTGTTCAGCGAACGGGGGCGAACACCCAATGTTCGAGTCGAACTCATGTTCAACACAAACGTAAAGCTCATCCCTAGTCTACATCTCCCTCACTGGGAAGACCCTGTTGGATATCGGCAGGAGGCAACCATGAGTACAAGAACCCAAAGATTGACAGTGTGTACAGTAGCTTAAAGGGTTTGTAAAGGAAAACATTTTTTTTTGCCTAACTTGCTTCCTTTAAGCTAAGGCAGTCCTCGTTTACTTATTTTATCCTCCGATTTTGCTTGTAAAGGTAATTATATCTTCTTACAAATGCTCACTTTCTGTTCTGGTGTCTGTCGCTTCTCACTGTGAAGCGAGCCGTCCCCCTTGGTGGTGAGTGCCATGCTCGCCCCCTCCCTCTGACTACAACACAGCGTCAGGACGCTCTCCACGTTTCAGAGAAAGACAGGGGCTGTGTGTTGGTGGGAGTGTCTTGGCTTAGTTTCATTCACAGCTCCGCCTGGACTCCTCCCCCTAATGAGCTGGGTGTAACTAGTGGATGGCGTGGGGCAGCGTGTGCAAGAGTAATTTGCCGGTGAAAAAAAATGCTCTGCGCATGCGCATGCGCAATGCTGCTAAGCATAATGGGAACTGTAGTTTTGTTATTGCGGTGACGTCGCTGTAATGCACGCGCACCGCAAACCCGGTGATCTAAACGCTGGATTTACACAGGTATACAAATGATTTGAATCACAATCATTACTTTTTTCGATTTATGCACCTAACAAAATTTGGATTTTTTTTTGTCTGTACAACCCCTTTAACCACTTAAGACCCGGACCTTTAGGCAGCTAAAGGACCCGGCCAGGTTTTGCGATTCGGCACTGCGTCGCTTTAACAGACAATTGCGCGGTCGTGCGACGTGGCTCCCAAACAAAATTGGCGTCCTTTTTTTTCCACAAATAGAGCTTTCTTTTGGTGCTATTTGATCACCTCTGCGGTTTTTATTTTTTGCGCTATAAACAAAAATAGAGCCACAATTTAAAAAAAATGCAATATTTTTTACTTTTTGCTATAATAAATATCCCCCCAAAATATAAAAAAAAACATTTTTTTTCCTCAGCTTAGGCCAATACGTATTCTTCTAACTATTTTTGGTAAAAAAAATCGCAATAAGCATTTTTCGGTTGGTTTGCGCAAAATTTATAGCGTTTACAAAATAGGGGATTGTTTTATTGCATTTTTATTACCGTATTTATCTGCGTATACCGCGCACTATTTTGCCCTGAAAATCAGGGCAAAATCGTGGGTGCGCGATATACGCCGATACCCGCTTTCCCGCCACGAGTTTGAATACTGCGCCCGCATATAGCGAGCGCAGTACACTCGTAAATCTTCGGGCAGTCTCTGCGCCTCTCGTACTGACGTCCTGACGTCCTGAGCGTACAGGACGTCAGTGCGAGAGGCGCCCGAGCCTGCCCGAAGATTCACAAGCTATATGCGGGCGCAGTATTCGAAGTCGTGGCGGGAAACGAGCGGGAGGACGCCGCAGAAGGACACCGGACCCGCCGAAGATGGACACCGGACCCACCGAAGATGGACGCCCGACCCGCCGAAGACGGACGCCGGACCCGCCGAAGAGGACACCCGAAGCCGCAGAAGGACGCCGGACCCGACGAGGCCGCAGATGGACGCCGCGCAAGACACCAAAACTGTAAGTACAAAAAAACTAAAAATCTTTTTTTCCCACAGGATTGGGGGCCACTTTGGGGGTGCGCGGTATACGCCAGAGCGCGTTATACCGCGATAAATACGGTATTTTTTTTACTACTAATGGCGGCGATCAGCGTTTTTTTTTTCGTGACTGCGACATTATGGCGGACACTTCGGACAATTTTGACACATTTTTGGAACCATTGTCATTTTCACAGCAAAAAATGCATTGTCTACTGTGAATATGACAATTGCAGTTTGGGAGTTAACCACAAGGGGGCGCTGAAGGGGTTATGTATGACCTCATCTCTTTTTCTAACTGTAGGGGGGTGTGGCCGTAGGTGTGACGTCATTGATCTTGTATCCCTATAAAAGGGATCACACGATCGATGACGTCGGCACAGTGAAGAACGGGGAAGCTGTGTTTACACACAGCTCTCCCCGTTCTTCAGCTCCGGGGACCGATCGCGGGACTCCAGCGGCGATCGGGTCCCGCGGTCCCGGTCACGGAGCTTTGGACCGGGTCGCGGGCCCACGACCCACGGCTGGGCACTAGCACAGGACGTACCTGTACGTGCATGTGCCCAGCCGTTCCATTCTGCCGACGTAAATGTGCAGGAGGTGGTCCTTAAGTGGTTAAAACTCTGGAAGGAGTACAGGTCACAGTTTGTTCAAGTGCAGCCAGAAGTTAGAGAGTTCTCAAGTTGTACAGTTTCACAATTTCGGGGAATCCCATGCTCCCTACCCTTACCCAAGTTCATTCACCAGCAGCTCTCTAGGGGGCGCACTAAATTAGGGTTATATTTTATATTGATACTTTCAACCACAGCAAAAAACACTCTCCAAAAGCCAGTTCTGCAGTGTTATAAATAGAACAGGATTAGTTACCTTTCAGAGCTGTCTGCAGTAAAATTTACAAGGGGTCAGCGTCGCAAAGAGGAAGTTGAAGGTCAGCAGACTTTGTTCGGAGTTGTATATTATGTAACCAACAAAGGAACAGTAAAGTAATTGTGCAATACAGCATTCGACCTGAGGCTGGGTTAAATGTTTTACAAAAAGCTGTAGAAATTGGGAGTCTTTTTCCAGATGATTCTGGGAGCTTCTAAGGCCTCGTACACACGGACGGACTGTCCGATGAAAACGGTCCGCCGGACCGTTTTCATCGGACAGTCCGCTGCCGGATTTCTGTCTGATGGTTGTACACACCATCAAACAGAAATCCGCACGGACACGATACGCGGTGACGTGGCCGCGCCGTCGCCGCGACGATTACGCGGCGACGTGCGCGGCCCTGGAAGGTCAATGCTTCCACGCATGCGTCGAATCACTTTGACGCATGCGAGGGCTTTCGGCCGAGCGGACATGTCCGGTGAGTCTGTACAGACGACCGAACATGTCCGACGGACAGGCTTCCAGCGGACATGTTTCTTAGCATGCTAAGAAACATTTGTCTGCTGGAAACTGTCCGATCCGCCGGAAAATTGTCCGGTCGGACATACAGACGACCGAACATGTCCGCTGAAACTGGTCCGCGGACCAGTTTCAGCGGACATGTTCGGTCGTGTGTACGGGGCCTAAGATTTAATGACTTGGTGGTTGAGCCATTAGCTAAGGTCTTTGGTTGGTTTCATCTTCGTGGATTTTGCATAGGGGGGCTCTGTAGGGGTTGATTTACTAAAGCCAAATAGGTTGCTCACTTCGGAAGGTACTGTAAGTTGCACTT
The DNA here is from genome assembly GCF_905171775.1 of Rana temporaria. Taxonomy (NCBI): domain Eukaryota; kingdom Metazoa; phylum Chordata; class Amphibia; order Anura; family Ranidae; genus Rana; species Rana temporaria. The sequence goes on from NC_053493.1 coordinate 16,030,912, forward strand.
TGCGCAGTAATGTAGCACCCTCCTAGCCTAGGAATCTAGTAAATCAATTTTTTTTACTCCCGTATTCAAGAGCGCAGTAATTGTTTGTCCTGCCCTTTCAGAGCTTAGGGCAGGAGATTCAATTAACCAGCCTGAGCATACTCCAGCCAATCCCTGGAAAGGAGTGTTAGAAGGGGGCTGGAGTGGTGATAAATAGTCGGTAGGCAATGGAGAGCTGGGTTCCTTCTCTCCAAGAGGGCTCCAGAGCCCTTAGGCAGCGTAGCTGTTCTAGAGGCGAGTTAAGGGCTGAGGATTTGAAAGGACTGTACTAGAAGCTGATTTTAGGACCTCACCTCAGAGGATCTTGTCTGGAGCAGGACTATCTCACTCACTGGACCATGTCCAGAGGAAGGTGGCAGCTGTCCTGAGGACTTGCGATTAAAGCGGAGGTTCCGCGGGTTTCGTTTTTTTTTTTTTTAAATGTGCAATGCATGGTAATATAGCTAGCTAGGTACTACTCACCTGCTAGCCGTTCGTATGTCCGTCCGCTCTGTTTTCGTATAAAAGAAGAACTTATAAAAAATACTCCTGTGCTTTTCCATCTTGCTTGGGGGCATTTTGAATCCCACAAGCAAACACTTCCTGGATTCCTTGACGCCCTCGTCACATGACGCGCTTTTCGAGTCATGTGACCCGCTTCCCGCGTAACGTGACACCTAGCTATTTCGGATGGTCTCCTGTGAGTTGTGAAACGTCACTCCCAGGAGACCTTGCGCACAGATCCCATTACGCCTAGAGTCGTCGGGGGAAAAGGAGCGACACGCCCACTCCCCGCAGGGAAGAAGACCCGGAAGTCATGAAGAATACAGATAAGGGTACAGATTTAAAAAAAAATGACAACGCTACAAGGATTTATTAAGGCTGCAGATAGGATAGCTAGAAAGTTCAGTTTGAGGGTGAACCTCCGCTTTAACTACTTACCACCCTGCCACTGCACATATACGGCCGGGTGAGCGCTCTCTCCTTCTGAGTGGACGTTCAGGAACGTCCCTCAGAAGGAGGGGGCTCGCGTGCGCGCGTTCCCGCGCAGCGGCGCAATCCCGATGCCCTTGTGTCACCCGGACACAGCTCATCTCAGATCGGCAGGAGGGCTCTGTGATTGGCCCTCCTGATCACATGATGGCCGTGTCCAATCACAGCCGTCATGTGATGTAAACAGAGAGCCGGTTGCTAGGCGATCGGCTCTCCTCTCCTCACACAGAAGTTGTCAGTGAGGAGAGGAGGGTGGATCGCTGCAGCTGGCTGGTGATCAGTGAGTATGAGCTGTTTTTTTTCAGCTTTTTAGTCTAGTGTCCCACACAGAGTAAAATACAGAAAGTAAACAAACATGTCCCCACACATGTCCCCACATAGTAAAAATACCTACCCCCTACATATGTAACAGTAAAATCACATGTCCCAATGATCATTTGCACACATATGTCCGTGATCACCTGCGCACATCTGTACATGATCATTTGCACACATATGTCCGTGATCACACAAACCAATTATTTATTATACACTTAACGGATTTTTTTTTTTACCAAAAACGTGTAGTAGAATACATTTTGGCTTAAATTTATGACAAAATTCGATTTTATTGAATTTTTTTAAAAATAGAAAGACGAAAATATTATTTTTTCCCAAATTTTCACTCTTTTTTTGCTTATATCGCAAAAAATAAAAACAGAGTCATGAATAAATACCACCAAATGAAAGCTCTATTTGTGTGAACAAAGTTATAAAAATGTCATTCGGGTACAATGTAGCATGACCGCGCAATTGTCATTGAAAATGCGAAAGCGCTGAAAGCTGAAAATTGGTCTGGGAAGGAAGGGGGCGAAAGTACCCAGTATTGATGTGTTTAAAGACCCCAAGGAGTCCTCCTATGCAAAAACCATGAAGATGAAGCCAAGCACAGACCTTAGATAATAGAAGTTGCACTTTGCAGGAAAAGTTGCATTTTGCAAGTGGATTTGCCCCAGAGCTTAGTAAATGTGGTAAAATTAAATTTCACAAAAAATACCAAATTACATTCAAGAAAATAAAAAAATGCATTTTTGCTTGCACGTGGTTGGATATTGGAAGTCAGCAGATTTTCACCTCATTAACTAAACTGTGGGGAAAATTAGCTTTCAACTACCCTTGCAAAGTGAACAGCCTACTTGCCCTTAGTAAATCAACCCTTGCGTCTATTTATACAAAAAAAATATCTATTTGAATGTCACAAGCATTCACACAGCTGTCAATAATAATCACAGTAACTTTTTTCAAAGATCGTCAGTTCCATCTAGTGGCCATAATGAGGTATTTTCCTGAAATATCTCAGTTAGGAAAATACCACATTATGGCCACTAGATGGAGCTGACGACCATAGGTAGTAAAGCGATTACACACAATATAGTGATTACTCGTGATGGATGTAAGAATGCTTGTGACCTGTAAGGCCGGGTACACACGGGCAAACATGTACGATGAAACCGGTCCGTCGGACCGTTTTCACCGTACATGTCTGCCCGGGGACTTCTGTACGATGGCTGTACTAACCATAGTACAGAAGTCCGCGCGTAAACAATACGCGGGGCGTGTCCTCGCCGTCGCCGCGACGATGACGCGGCGATGACGCGGCGACGTGGGCGGGCCTGCCTTTTAAATGCTTCCACGCATGCGTCAAAGTCATTCGATGCATGCGAGGGACGGCGGGCGCTCGGACATGTACGGTAGGTCTGTACTGACGACCATACATGTCCGAGCGGGCAGGATTCCAGCGGACGGTTTTAAAACACGTCCAGGAATATTTGCCCGCTGGGAAAAGGCCCGGCGGGCAAATGTTTGCTGGAATTCTGCCCGCTCGCGCCTACACACGACCGAACATGTATGCTGAAACTGGTCCGCGGACCAGTTTCAGCATACATGTTTGGTCGTGTGTACGGGGCCTAAGAGGGGCCAGATGTTTGGCTCCTAACATGGAATAATTGCACTCTCAGGTCAAGGAATGCAGCACAATGTATTAACTCAAATTTTCAACAAAGTGGCAACAGAACTTGAATATCATGGCTGACCCCAGTACACCAGTATCTTACAGAAGGAATTGTAGACCACAGTCTCAATACTGTAGAAGACATTTGGGAAAGCATATGACAGCATTTGACAAAGGAGGTGCCTGGTAGGGGGTGGCAGAAGGAGCTTCAAGATGACAGTTCAGGCATGTCATCCCTAAGCTGCAGTGGCGGTGCGTCCATAAGGGCGCACAGGAGCCACCCCCTCTAAGACCAATGGATAGATTCATGCATTGATCAATGGATAGATACATGTATTGATCAATGGATAGATACATGTATTGCGTTTCTTAGGCGAATACTGTAAGCCTGAGAAACACCGGCAACGCCCACCCCCAGGGCTGCTGTTAGGAATCATGGAGCCCCTGCCAGCCTACCTGATGCCCCCCCCCCCCCCACCCCTCACACACACACCTGACGGTATTCTATAAAAAAATTAATACATGAAAATCATTATTAATGGACACAAATTGTATAGAGAAAGCTCCTGCGCTATCGGTGACTAAAGCTAGGGGGCATTGCTGCAAGCACCTGGTAGTCTGTCCTTGCCAGAAAAATAAAATAAAAGTGAAATAAGGTGATGGTGACTGCGCTGTGTGAACTAAACAGGCAAATGGGTGATACAAGACTCACTGAGTGAGTGAGTGGACCACTAGGGGCAATATATCTTCTAAATGGTGAGTGTATTATAGGCAAATATACTGATAAAACAGCATGAACTACTCGTGCAAAATCAATAGATACTCAAACAAGCATGTACATTGACAAAAATGTGAACAAAAAATATATAAAAAATGATACAAGTGATTTCACATTTTTTATATATTTTTTTGTTCACATTTTTGTCAATGTACATGCTTGTTTGAGTATCTATTGATTTTGCACGAGTAGTTCATGCTGTTTTATCAGTATATTTGCTTATAATACACTCACCATTTAGGAGATATATTGCCCCTAGTGGTCCACTCACTCAGTGAGTCTTGTATCACCCCTTTGCCTGTTTAGTTCACACAGCGCAGTCACCATCACCTTATTTCAATGGACACAAATACCACCCCAATTCCCCCTCCTACTACAAATCTCCCCTGCCTGCACAATTCTCCTAATCCCTCCTATTAGCCCCAAATTCCCTCATCGGCTCCTGGTACACAATCACCCGCATCTCCCCTCCCAGCACAAATCTTCTTTCTTCAATCCCTCTCCTAGGACACATTTCCACAAATCCCTCCTCCTAGCACAGGGGTCTCCAAACTTTTCAAACCAAGGGCCAGTTTATTGTCCTTCAGACTTTAGGAGGGCCGGATTGTGGCCTGCGGGGGCAAAAAAAAAATGTCCTGAGCCCATCAGTGAGAATAATTATGGCCTCAAGGTTGGTGGTCAGTAGGAGGAATAGTAGTGCACCTTATTAGTAAGAGGAATAGTATCCCATCATTGGTACCAGTGTAAGAAATAGTGCCCCCTTGTTGGTGTCAGTGGGAGGAATAGTGCCCCAAGGGCCGGATAAAGGCTAGCAAAGGGCCACACCTGGCCCTCGGGCCGCAGTTTGGAGACCCCTGTCCTAGCACAACCCCCTCTCGGGGCAGGGGAAGGAGCTCAGCGGGGGCTGGCCAGGTTCATTATCGCTCCATGTCTCTCACCTGGGAGGGCCAGGGGAGAAACCTGGATGAGAGACACAGAGGGCATTGTTCTTCACCAACCCTCCTGCTGCCTGAGCCCCTCTATGTGCTGGGGCCCCCTACAGGAGGGCTGGTGGTCCCCCCCTATCAGCGGCCCTGCCCACCCCCGCCTATTTGGAAAGCAGCTCATGAGTCTCTTGGAACGCTTTCATGAGAAAGCCAGCCGTCGGCTGCAAAGAACAGTCTCGGGGGTTATGACTGATATCTTCAGCCATAATCCCGGTAAACCACTTACAAACCACAATATATATTTATGTATTGCGGTCGTTGGAAATGTAACTGAGAAGATGGCTTGGAATTGCACAGAAATGATCTTACAGATACAAAATGTGAAAAGATGATCTTGACCTTTAATGAGGCAAAGTTGTCTTTTCTCCAGTTGATTAAAAAAAAAAAGTCTAACTGACCCTCTTCCAATTCCGCGTACACGCGATCGGAAAGTCCGACAAGAAAACGTGGATTTTTTTTGACTGAATCTTAGCTCAAACTTGTGTTGCATACACACGGTCACACCAAATTCCGACCGTCAAGAACGTGGTGACGTACAACACTACGACGAGCCGAGGAAAGTGAAATTCAATGATTCCAAGCATGCATGTTTTTTTGCGCGCTGGAATTGCATACAGACGATGGGAATTTCCTCCGAGAACTTTTCTTGTCGGAAAATTTGAGACCCAGCTCTCACATTTTTCTTGGCGGAAATTCCGACAGAAAAATTCTGATGGAGCCTACACACGGTCGGAATTTCGGACCAAAAGCTCACATCTGACTTTTCTTGTCGGAATTTCAGATTAGTCTCTGTAATTATCTCAAATATATTTCTATGCAAAGCTCCGCTACATTGGACAAAACCTTATCCCACAACCAGCCACCTCCTTCAGCTACTGAAACATAATCAAAACCTTTTAAATTACATTTAAATAACAAGCACCAGTAAAAAAAAAAAAGAAGAAGAAACTAAATTAAGGAAATAAAAAGCATACTTGATTTAAAAATCAAATTGCCTTCCTTCGTTGATGTGAACCTTTAATTACAATTCTGAGAAGTCAGATGTCTTAAGTTTCCAGGGGAAAAGGACAAAACTGCATGAGCCATGATGGCTTTAGGAAACATTGGCACAGATTCAAGAAGCAATTGCGCCTGTGTAACCATAGGTTATGCAGCGCAATTGCTTATTTGCTCCGGCGTTACGAATGCTCCTGATTCAGGAACATCGTAACGCCGACTGCAGCCTAAAATCTGCGTGGCATAAGGCTCTTATGCCACGCAGATTTTAGGCTGCATTCTAGCGATGACCGCTAGGGGGCGCTCCCATTGTGATCTGTGTATAGTATGCAAATTGCATACTAACACCGATTCACAACGTTGCGCGAGCCCTGCGTACGCAAATTACGTGTTTCGCGTAAGGTTACACATCCTAATAGCAAGCGCAGCCAATGCTATAGGATACCGACGTTCCCGCATCGTGAGATTTAAAATCTACGTCGTTTGCGTAAGTGAATCGTGAATGGCGCTGGACGCCATTCACGTTCACTTTGAAGCAAATGATGTCCTTGCGACGTCATTTGCCGCAATGCACGTCGGGAAAGTTTCCCGACGGAGCATGCGCTTTACGATCGGCGCGGGAACGCGCCTAATTTAAATGATTCCCGCCCCCGGCGGGATCATTTACATTGCGCGCGCTTACGCCGGGCAATTTTTGCCGGCGCGCCCTCGCAATTTACGGAGCTACTGCTCCGTGAATCGAGGGCAGCGCAAAATATTTGCGTGGGCGCAGGGCAAAATCGTTGCCCTGTGCCTCCGCAAATAGAGCGCAAATGTACCTGAATCTGGGCCATTATCTGTATTCTGGGCTTTAAGATTGAACCGCTTCTCATCCAACTTTATTTAGAAGTCACGTGTCTTCTTGAGTGACCTGAGACTGAATAGTTTCCTCCCTATATTGGAAAACTGGGAGGGAATACTGCGCTAAACTATTAACAAAACTATGAAGCTGCTAAAATAAAAACAAAGTCAATGATACTATAGAACAGCCTTCACTAAATGGCGGCCCGCGGTCCGAGTCCGGACCGAGTGCCGCTTCTGCCCGGACCGCCAGGCTGCCAGTATAATCATTAATGTCCGCAGCTGTTTGTTTGCTGGGACCGCGAGTTTCCCCCAGTGACGATGCGTGCGTGCGTGCGCCGGCTCCCCGCTCCTCACCTCAGGTCTGAGATGAAAAGCTTGCATAGCTTTTGGGGCGTGACATCACGTGTGCGACCCGCCCCCTTGCTGCTTGCGATTCCCGGTGTTCTGACGAGACAATTGGTCCTGACTCTTCTTGCTAGTAGGGGCGTGACGTCACGGGTGCGACCCGCCCCCAGCTACTCGCGGTTCCCGGGTCCTGTCTCCTTATCTTGCAGCTTCTGCCCCTTCTGTTGTGCCCTCATTCAAGGTATGTGGGCCACATGTTAGCTGGTATTTACTGCTGGGCATATTTTTTTTATGTTAAGGGGCACTCTGATGGACAAATTTTATTTTAAGGGGCACACTGATGGGTATATTTTTAATGTGCACACTGATGGGCATATTTTGTTAAGGGGCACACCGATGGACACATTTTCTTTTGCCCATTAGAGTGTCCCTTAACATAAAATGTGCCCACCAGTGTGCACATTAAAAATATATCCATTAGCATGCCCCTTAAAAAAAAATGTGCCCATCAGAGTGCCCCTTAAAATAACAGGTGCCCATCAGCGTGACCCTTATTTTATGTTAAGGGGCACGCTGATGGGCATATTTTATGAGCAACACTGATGGGCACATTTTGAATTAAGGGGCACGTTTTGTTGTGCCCATCAGAGTGCTCCTAATATAAAATGTGTCCATCAGGGTGCCCCTTAACATAAAATGTGCCCATTAGCGTTTCCCTTAACATAAAATGTGCCCATCAGCGTGATCCTTATTTTATGTTAAGGGGGACTCTGATGGGGCATCTGATGTAAGGAGGCACTCTGACGGGAATGCCTGATGTAAATTAGCGCCGTGATGGGGACCCCTGATGTAAAGGGGCACTGTGATGGGGACACCTGATGTAAAGGGGCACCGTGATGGGGACGCCTGATGTAAAGGGGCACCGTGATGGGGACGCCTGATGTAAAGGGGCACCATGATGGGGACGCCTGATGTAAAGGGGCACCGTGATGGGGACAAATGGGGACTTGAGATTCGGACCTCGACCCCAATTTTTTTTTAGTGACCGGACCTCCTTGAATTTTAATTCAAGACCCCTGCTATAGAAAATAAATGTAGCACTAAAAAAAATGGTGTGTAGCGGCCTACTCCTGTTGGGCTGGCCCTGATTTAAATTTAGAAGGGACTCTGAGTGTTAGTTAACTCAGACACATGGGCGTCCGCTCCATAGGGCAAGGGGGGTCAATTGCCCCCCCCCCCCCTGGAAGTCAGAGTGGACTGCACTTTTCAGGCTCCACATGGATGCACTCCACACACACACACACCATATCTTATTATAAATTATTATTTTTAATAATGTGGAATACTTTCTATGTAGAACCTGAAAAGTCCCAGAAAATTCCACCCTTGCACTGCTAGGGGGAAATGACCACTTTTACTTCTATGTTTCCATGTTCCAGCCAGCCGCACTGCTCTCCTCCTCAACCCAAAGCCTCAGCATCATTGCATACCATTAGAGAAGAGAAGGGATCACCGCCATGATTAAGCACTAGCTCAGTGCGAAACGCGTCGGCTATCTACCTGTTCCTTTGTTGCACCTTGTGAAGTGATGTACTTGCTGTGTTTTTTTGAATAAAAGACAACCGTTTGGTCATTGAAGTGCGGCTATCCATCCTCTTTCTTTGTATCTTATCATTGCATACCATACAGGAACATTAACCCTGTATGGTACAATGAGGATGATGGAGTGCCACCACAGCCTGTCACAACTTTCACAGAAGCTGCAGGGGACCAGTCACAGAGATTGAGGGAATCAGCAAAAGTTCGATACACACAGAGTATATTTGTTCCCATTTACTATGTTTATTATGCCTCAGAGAAAGGAACTGGAGAATTCACACTCAGTCCCTTTCTATTTTTCGAAAGTGAGCTATCAGGGGTCTGTTTAGTCCCCTGATATTTCACCAAAGCCCCCCAACAAGACTGTTAAAAACTGTAAAAATAAATACATTCGTAAAAAAAAAAAAAAAAAAAAAACGACTGACACCGTCCACTGCCCTTCTAACACCGCCCACTGCCCTACTGACACCATCCATCCTATTCGGCTGGGGGGGGGGTTTAAACCCCAGCTAGTGGTCGAAGACAGGGTTAAATGTGACTGTGGAAAAAGGTGGAGTTGCGCTAACAAATAAAATAATGGTGTTTTTCCCGTAAATAATGGAAAAAAAAGAATAAAAAATCCAGAATAAAAAACAGTTCCGGCCGGTAATGGAACGAATTCCTCACTCGCGGTGACGTCAGCACGCCTCCTCCCAACGTTTCGTCCAATCAGACTTGTTCACGGGGTATACCTCATACCCCGTGAACAAGTCTGATTGGACGAAACGTTGGGAGGAGGCGTGCTGACGTCACCGCGAGTGAGGAATTCGTTCCATTACCGGCCGGAACTGTTTTATGCTGATTGTTTTCATCTATGCTGTAAGTGCATTACTTTTTTATTCAATAAATCCCTAAATGATGTCACACTATTGTGAGTTCTCTTCCACATGCGTATTTACCACCTGAATATCTGCTTGAGGATCGATCTGACGAGTCCCTCTCCTGCTGCACACACTTCAGTTGCTGTTTGCGTTAGCCATCCCTAGGGCTCTGGACACTCTGCTGGAGAACCATTGGGAAGATCCTAAAGATTCTGATCCCCTGTGCAGTCCAGGTGTGTGGCTGCTTGCTTGGCCTGATCCATAAGGATCTATTTATCTGGTAAGGGTCATCAATACCAGAAGGTTGGGATCCATGTCCATTGTTTGTCTTCATTCCAGATCTTCACCATTTCTGAACAAGTTGTTTATGTACCTGATCGTGCACAGAAATGACTTTATGATTTTATGATTTCAGTTATCACATTTTCACCCTAAGATTCTTCAGTTTTTATTATTGAGAATTTTTTTTTTTTTTTTTTCTTCATCACTGGATTTTTTATTCTTTTTTTCCATTATTTACGGGAAAAACACCATTATTATATTTGTTAGCGCAACTCCACCTTTTTCCATTGTTCACTTTTGTTTGTATAAACATTTGAGTTTGCAGCTGTATATATTTTCACTTGATAAGCGCACTTTTTTCTTCCTTTTGATATTTAAATGTGACTGTGTATTGCCGCTGCCGATGCGCCCCCCCTTGAAAAAATTTCAGCGGACGCCCATGCTCAGACACATATCATTTTGACTTTTACGGGAATTCTTAAACGAAATGTTACAGATTATTATATTATGTAGCGCGTCATCCAGGCAACTTTTGATTTTGGCCTTTTCCCTATACCGAGAATTTGATATGCATCTGGTTTACCTGCTTTCTCGGGCTGACAACCCCTACCGTATCGATTTTTAAATTACATCTTGTCAGAAGAAAGGAGAGCAGCCTGTGAGTGCCAACAAGACACAGATCAGAGAAGACAAGAAGCACAAACAGAAAACAAATGCCTTCACTTCTCATTCTTCTACCCAGACAAAAGAACGAGAGCGAACGTTTCCAGAAAGTTTTAAGCTAAAAGTAGGACTGGGACAGAATTAAAGTGGGACGGCAGCCAAAGCTTTTTCTGGGGATTTTCGATGTTGCATTTCTGCTGTCTTTCTCTATATGACCTTTCCATGTATGTCTCTGGCAAAGTTGCTAATTGAAGGATAATACGAGGGCTGTACCAAAAGTAATGTTAAAGTGGGTATAGCATTTTAACCACTTCAGCCCCGGAAGAATTGGCTGCGCAATGACCGGGCCATTTTTTTTGCAATTCAGCACTGCGTCGCTTTATCTGACAATTGCACGGTCGTGGGACGTGGCTCCCAAACAAAATTGACGTCCTTTTATTCCCAGCTTTTATTATACAGCTTTTGGTGGTATTTGATCACCTATGCTGTTTTTTTTTTTTGCGCTATAAACAAAAAAAGACTGACAGATTTGAAAAAAAAAAAGCAATATTTTTTTTACTTTTTGCTATAATAAAAATATCCCAAAAATATATTTACATTTTTTTCCCCTCAGTTTAGGCCGACATGTACCGTATTTATCGCGGTATAACGCGCTCCCGCGTATACCGCGCACCCCTAAAGTTGCCCCGAATCCTGTGGAAAAAACATTTTTTTTGTACTTACAGTTTTGGTGTCTTGCCCGGCGTCCATTGGCGGCCTCGCCGGGTCCGGCGTCTGTCTGCGGCTTCGGGTGTCCTCTTCGTCGGGTCCGGCGTCCTCTTCGTCGGGTCCGGTGTCCTTCTGCGGCTTCGGGTGTCCTCTTCGTCGGGTCCGGCGTCCGTCTGCGGCTTCGGGTGTCCTCTTCGTCGGGTCCGGCGTCCTTCTGCGGCGTCCTCGCGTCCTCCCCGCTCGTTTCCCGCGCCGAGTTTGAATACTGCGCCGACATATACAGAGCGCAGTACACTCGTGTATTGTCAGGCAGGCTCGGCAACTCTCGCGCTAACGTCCTGTACGTCCAGGACGTGAGCGCGGAAGGAGCCGAGACTGCCCGACTATACCCGAGTGTACTGCGCTCGGTATATGTCGGCGCAGTATTCAAACTCGGCGCAGGAAAGCAGGTATCGGCGTATACCGCGCACCCACGATTTTTCCCTAATTTTCAGGGCAAAAAAGTGCGCGGTATACGCCGATAAATACGGTATTCTTCTACATATTTGTGGTAAAAAAAACAAAAAACAATAAGCGTTTATTGATTGGTTTGCGCAAGAGTTACAGCATCCACAAAATAGGGGATAGTTTTATGGCATTTTTATTAATATTTTTTTTTACTAGTAATGGCGGCAATCAGCGATTTTTTTATCGTGACTGTGACATTATGGCGGACACATCGGACACTTTTGACACCATTTTGGGACCACTGTCATTTATACAACAATCAGTGCTATAAAAATGCATTGATTACTGTGTAAATGACACTGGCAGGGAAGGGGTTAACCAGTAGGAGGCGATGAAGGGGTTGAGTGTGTCCTAGGGAGTGATTCTAACTGTAGGGGGGATGGGCTACGTATGACATGACACTGTTCACCGATCCTGATTACAGGGAGCTGTGATCAGTGTCCTGTCACTAGGAAGAATGGGGAAATGCCTTGTTTACATCAGCATTTCCAAGTTCTTCCTCTCCGTGAGACGATCACAGGTATCCCCACGGACATCGAATCCACGGGATGCGTGGTCAAACTCATGGGGCTTGCGGCGGGCACGCGCCCACAATGCCACGTCTTTTTTTTGTTTAATCTCTTCTTTATTAAATTTTTCTTTACATATACCTGTAGCGCTACCCCCGCAGGAGCCGCTGGATAGAATAGGGATGGCGTGTTACCTTTGTGAGCGTCTAGGGGTATGATGATGATGATGATAATGAGAGCAATAATAGAATGTCCGAACAGCAGGGTGTCGTTTTCTGTGCTTTTATTCTTGCCCAACACGGCAAACAGTGAACTTGAGGTAGATCGAGAAAGATGGGTGAAGAGGAGAAGTTGCAGATTCAGGCTTGGATATAACAGAAGCAGTCCTGCTTCCAGCGACACTTTTGTTTCGTCGCTGCTCCAGCCGGAGTGGGTATAGTGTACCTGGACAGGCCTCTCACACCGACCTGGCAGCCAGGGTATCACTCGGAACTTGAGGAGAAAACAAGTCTCTGCCACAGACTTAATAGAACTGACGAGTCAGAACGGGGGACCTCTGCCACAGGCCCCTTCTCCAGAACATAGGTAGTGAGGTAAATCCTTCTTGGTAAATTAGTGCCCGAATCTCCCTCAGGTAGTCTTTCAAAATGGTCACCGACTGACAGGTTGCCAACAGACAAACTCCCAGTGTCTGGTCACCTTGATCCCCGATAGATTGTCTAGGCCAGGGGTGGCAAACACAAGGCCCGCGGGCCGAATCCGGCCAGCCGGGCCCTGTCATGTGATCCGCGCAGCGGCCACCGTCAGCAGGGGGATCTCTGTTATGGCATTAATCAGCGAGGGGCCGAGCCGAGCCAAGGACAGATAGGCCTGAGAGCCCCGGAAGTCGGGAGAATAGCTCAACCACAGCCACCTCCTCCTTGACCTCTCCCCCTGACCCCACCTCCCAAGAGGTGAGAAGTGGCGGGCACAGCATCTCCTGTGCCTCCAGAGCATGGATTGCTCTAACTTCCCGGGGAACATGCTGACTGGGGACCCAGAGGTCGGGCACGCTGCCAGGGAGCTGCTGGAAGCATCAAAGGAGACACACTGCCATGGAAGGTAGGGCTAGCAGTCTCTCGTCATCTCTCTGCCTCCCCCTCCTCCCCAGGGCCGTTTGAAGGAATTTGGGGGCCCCAAGCAAAATGGACATAGAGGCCCCCCAGCACACAAAGCCTACAGGAACCGGTGGGCGGCCTCCTACTGTCGGCTCTGGACTGTGAGGGAGGGAGGAGGAGGGGAGAGGGAGGAGGAGGGGAGAGGGAGGAGGAGGGGAGAGGGAGCCAGGCAGGACACACTCGTGTATTTAGGTTTTGTGCTGCCCTAGGCCTGGTGAAACTCGCGCACCCCTTCCTTTTTAAGACTCGTCCTGTCATTTTCATGGGATGAGGACAGAGGGACAGGGTGGGAGGGGGACAAGGTGGGATGAGCACAGGGGGACAGGGTGGGATGAGCACAGGGGGACAGGGTGGGGTGAGCATAGGGGGACAGGGTGGGATGAGCACAGGGGGACAGGGTGGGATGAGCACAGGGGGACAGGGTGGGGTGAGCATAGGGGGACAGGGTGGGATGAGCACAGGGGGACAGGGTGGGATGAGCACAGGGTGGGATGGGGACAGGGTGGGATGAGCACAGGGTGGGATGAGCACAGGGTGGGATGGGGACAGGTTGGGATGAGCACAGGGTGGGATGAGCACAGGGTGGGATGAGCACAGGGTGGGATGTGGACAGGGTGGGATGAGCACAGGGTGGGATGTGGACAGGGTGGGATGAGCACAGGGTGGGATGGGGACAGGGTGGGATGGGGACAGGGTGGGATGAGCACAGGGTGGGATGGGGACAGGGTGGGATGAGCACAGGGTGGGATGGGGACAGGGTGGGATGGGGACAGGGTGGGATGAGCACAGGGTGGGATGGGGACAGGGTGGGATGAGCACAGGGTGGGATGGGGACAGGGTGGGATGAGGACAGGGTGGGATGGGGACAGGGTGGGATGGGGACAGGGTGGGAAGGGGACAGGGTGGGATGGGGACAGGGTGGGATGAGCACAGGGTGGGATGAGCACAGGGTGGGATGGGGACAGGTTGGGATGAGCACAGGGTGGGATGAGCACAGGGTGGGATGAGCACAGGGTGGGATGTGGACAGGGTGGGATGAGCACAGGGTGGGATGTGGACAGGGTGGGATGAGCACAGGGTGGGATGAGCACAGGGTGGGATGAGCACAGGGTGGGATGTGGACAGGGTGGGATGAGCACAGGGTGGGATGGGGACAGGGTGGGATGGGGACAGGGTGGGATGAGCACAGGGGGACAGGGTGGGGTGAGCACAGGGTGGGATGGGGACAGGGTGGGATGAGCACAGGGTGGGATGGGGACAGGGTGGGATGGGGACAGGGTGGGATGAGCACAGGGTGGGATGGGGACAGGGTGGGATGAGGACAGGGTGGGATGGGGACAGGGTGGGATGGGGACAGGGTGGGAAGGGGACAGGGTGGGATGGGGACAGGGTGGGATGAGCACAGGGTGGGATGGGGACAGGGTGGGATGAGCACAGGGGGACAGGGTGGGGTGAGCACAGGGTGGGATGGGGACAGGGTGGGATGAGCACAGGGTGGGATGGGGACAGGGTGGGATGGGGACAGGGTGGGATGAGCACAGGGTGGGATGGGGACAGGGTGGGATGAGGACAGGGTGGGATGGGGACAGGGTGGGATGGGGACAGGGTGGGAAGGGGACAGGGTGGGATGGGGACAGGGTGGGATGAGCACAGGGTGGGATGGGGACAGGGTGGGATGGGGACAGGGTGGGATAAGCACAGGGTGGGATGGGGACAGGGTGGGATGAGGACAGGGTGGGATGGGGACAAGGTGGGATGGGGACAGGGTGGGATGAGGACAGGGTGGGATGGGGACAAGGTGGGATGGGGACAGGGTGGGATGAGGACAGGGTGGGATGGGGACAGGGTGGGAAGGGGACAGGGTGGGATGGGGACAGGGTGGGATGGGCACAGGGGAACAGAGCATCTTAATTTGGGGGGGGGGGTAGAGGGTGGTATGGGGATATGTGCTGGGGACTGATTTGAGAGGGAAGATGATATGTGCTAGTGGGGGGGGGGGGGGGAATCGGACCCCCCCACACACACACACACACACTAGCACATATCATCTTCCCTCTCAAATCAGTCCCCAGCACATATCACCATACCACCCTCTCCTCTCCCATCACTTCAATAGTTCACCTCGAATCTGCTTAAGGGGGGCCCCTTACCTCCTGCTTACTGTGCAGCACTCGTGTCTCTCCTCGGCTCCTCCTCCTGGCTGTGTACACATTGAGCCATGAGGGGGGGAGGAGCCGAAGTGTGACTGTGTAATGTATTGCAGTCAGTGGAGAGAGAGGGACGGCTGCACTGTCCCCGGTGACCGCGCCACTTTGCGGGGGGCGGAGAAACGGCCCCCCCTCCCCGCGAGCCCCCCTCCTCCCGCATGGAGAGCCGCACAGCTGAATCCTGGATTTGAATTGTACAAATATATAAATGAACAAACTAATTTTATATAATGTTCATTCACAGCCATGTTGTTTTTTGGATGGTTTTTATTGATTGTTATATTGGTAGGCCATATCGCCGGGGCGGGGGCCCGTGAACAAAACAGCCCTCTCCAAATGGCGTCTGCCCTAGAAGAACCCTCCCCAGCATTCCCCGCGAGGGACAAACTCCTCTGATTGGCTGCTGGCAAGAGGCGCCCCGGACTGAACTCCACTGCTGCCACCTGTCGTCCAGAGATGGAAAGGTATCTCTGGAACACAGAATGAACTGGCAGTACAGCCCAGCTAGAGCAGAGGCCTAATTTACATAAATCACCTGGATGAGAGAAAAGTAACTCTCTCATCCCCCTTCTAAATTTAACATAGCACCTGGACTGAAAGTTTAACATTTTACATTTATCATGCCTTGACACTTGAAAGGTAGCTCACTACACGCTATCTTCCTTTACTATATGGTGGTTTATCCGAATCCTCCAAAAAAGAAAGAAGAAGAAAAAAAAAAAAAGAAGAAAGGTGGGGGGGAGAAGTGGGTGCAAAAAGGTGTTTGTGACTATAAAGAATGTGTTAATATATGTGTATTCCTAGTGCTATATTTATTATATTTCCTCTGTGCCTTTTTATATTTATTTATCTGTGATAAGGGGGAATATTTATTATTTTTGTATATAAAATTGTGTTTGAGATGTTATATTTATATTAGGGCTGTGCAAATTAACTTTTAATTAATCGATTAATCTTAAATTTTTTTGATCGATCAAAATCTTTTTGATCGATTAAAATTCTTTTGATTGGTACTCACCTCTCCGCAGGCTTCTGGGCCTTCAGGGAGTTCCGTCGGAGATCCAGTAACGTCACGGACACCGGCGGGGCTTGCCGTGTCCATCTGAAGGCCTCCTTTGCTGTGCCTTCATATCTGCATGCCGGCGGGACCTTACTATCTGCCACACGCAAGGGCTGTTACACTTCCCTCTATCACTTCCCTCTATCAACCTGGGATTCTACAACCATCCACTGGGAGTTGTGATAGTTCCCTTCATGGGACATCTACATGCCGACGGACTGATGTTAACCTCTCCTCATCTGGATTCAGCAGTGGTATCGTTGTACACATTTTTATACCAGTATCATACTTAGCTACATGTTTTTATGACTGCTTTTGGTACCGTTTGGTATTACTCGCACCATTTTTACAGTTTATGTACCTACATCGATTTTATCTCCAGTGAAATATTTAATTTGTTACCTACTTGAAGACTATAAAAGTTTTAATGCTATTCCCATCGAGCGCTGCCTTTGTGTGTTTTTTGTATCCTGCTATCCATTTTTCCAGTGGTTGGTAGCTGCACTGGGAATCAGCCTGCAAGGAGATCAGCTAACAGTAGTTGGATCTGTATGTGCGTTATAATTAGTCGAAATTAGTCGATTAATCGATTTAAAAAAAAAACGATTAATCGAACAGAAAAATTTTGATCAGTAGCAGCCCTAATTTATATGTATTTGTCTTCTCATTTTTTTTTATAGAAAATTGTGTTTGAAATTTTATATTTATATGTATGTGTCTTCTCATTTATAATTCTCCCCCCCCCCCCCCCAACAAGGGGAAAAAGAAAAAGAAGAGAGAGGAAAAAAGAGAGAAAAAAGAAAAAAAAGAGGGGAAAGAGAAAAAAAATAAAATGTCAGAGGGGAGGGTCGTTAGCCACCTTTCCATTTTCTCCTAGTGTCACAATCTCTTATATTAACAAAACATACATAAAACATACAGATTAAAAATAAAAGCTGTGGATTTTTCCCCATCTTTCTTTTTTTTGTTGTTCCTATCTCCTTTTCCGAACTTCAGAAGGCTTTTGGTTTTAACCATCTATTTCTTGGTTATGTTTTTCCCAGATTTCCCAGATTTTTTTAAATTTCTCCTGTTTGTGCCTGATGTCATGTATCCATTTTTCTGCTCCCATTATTATAACTACTTCCCTTTTCCATTCTTGAAGGGTGGGACATGTTGCTTGTTTCCAATACCTTGGTATTAATCTTTTCGCCGCATTTAATAAATGTGGTGCAATGCTATTTTTATAAGTTTTTATGGCTCTTGTGGTTCCATGGAACAGGAAGTGTAACGGTGTAAACTCCATTGTTTCCTCAGACATTTTCCTGATCCATGGCGCCACTTCCTCCCAAAAGATTCTTATCCCTGGACATGCCCACCAGATATGGAGGTATGTTCCCTGCTCTCCACACCCCCTCCAACATCGGTCATCTCTTGTTGGATATATTTGAGCTAATCGCACCAGGGTGCGGTACCATCTAACCAAGAACTTATATGCCATTTCCTGAATGGCAGAGCTTGTGGATGTGGCATGTGTACCCTGTTTCTCTGAAAATAAGCCCTACTCCGAAAATAAGACCTAGCGTGAGTTTCTGGGATGGCTGCAATATAATAGAAATAAAGAAAAACCAAAAGGTTGACGCTGCGCTAAATTAAATAATGAAATATAAATGTAAATAGCTGCTAGCACTAAATTGTGTACAACAACTTGGTAACATAAAAAAGAAAAAAGCAGTGCAGCGCTAGCGCTGCACTGCTTTTTTCTTTTTTTTGGCTGCAATATAAGCCCAAAAATAAGCCCTAGTTAAAGTCCTTGTAAAAACATGTAATCCGTTCTGTAAAAAAGATTATATAATGTGCAGTGTGTCTCCCTTTTGTAACTTTATTGTGGAAAACACCTTATTTACAGCACTGCTGGGCGCTCACGTGACCCGCCGGAGCTCTTCTCCTCTCCTCCCGGCTGATGCCAGCTGTTTTTTTTTCAATAAAACTTTATTAAGCCCCTCCCCACTGCAGTACTCAGAGTGGGGCTGACGTCATTGGGGATCTTGGCCCCTCCCTCTGCAGTATTTGGAGTAGGGAAGAAGAGCTCCAGTGGGTCACGTGAGCAGCAATCGGCACTGTAAATAAGGTATTTTCCACAATAATGTTACACAAGGAGACACACTGCACATGATATCATCTTTTTACAGAACGGATAACATAATTTTATAAGGTCTTTAAACAAAGGTTTATTTTTGGGATTACAGAATTTCACAATGCTGACTCCAGAGCTGACAGGGGGAGAATTTTTTTTGTACATACCATAAATAAATAAATAAGACATCCCCTGAAAATAAGCCCTAGTGTGTTTTTTGTAGCCAGAATTAATATAAGACCCGGTCTTATTTTCGGGGAAACACGGTAATTGTAATTATTTTTTTTAATTGTGATGGGGGAAATCTGCATCCTAGTTCTTTTTCCCATTCTTTGATAAAGTAAGGGGTTGTTTTATTCTGTTCACTACATATTGTAGCGCTACCCCCTCAGGAGCCGCTGGTTCGATTGGAACGGCATGATTATGTTACCTCTGTGATGTGTCTAGGGATAATGAGCAGTAACGGAATGTCCAGGCAGCAGGATGTCGTTTTCTGTGCTTTTATTTCTCGCCCAACATGGCAAACAGTTAACTCGAGGTAGACAGAGATAGGTTGGTGAAAGGAGAATTTGCAGATTCAGGCCTATGGATAACGGAAGCAGTCCTGCCTCCAATGGGACTTTAACTCACATCGCCACTCCAGCCGGAGTGGGCGCAGTGTCCCTGGACAGGCCTCTCACACCGACCTGGCAGCCAGAGTATCACTTAGAACTTCTGAGAAGGAACAAGTCTCTGCCACCGACTTGGCTCTAATGTAATTTAGAATTAGGAGTGGAACCTTTGCCACAGGCCCTCTACTCAGGAACGAAGATGATAGAGCGAATCCTCTCAGTGAATATAATTTGCCTGAATCTCCCTCAGGTAGACTTCTTATTTTGGGGTCACCGACTGACAAGCTGCAGCATACAACTTCCAAGTGTCCGGCCACCCAGATCCCCGATGGTTCGTCTAAGCCCTATTGGATCACCTGCCTCCGGGCTCACCTCAGACCGACTCCCCACCGAACAGCACAACTCGCTTGGGATCTTCCTCATGAAGTGTGGGGACCCAGTAAGTCACTGGGGCCCCTTTGCAGCTTTAGATGCTCCGGGCCATGAGGGCCCAGAGTCAGGAACTCCGCGTAGCACGTGCGCCCCGGCCTGGTAGGCCATCTCGCCGGGGCCCGTGATTGTGCGCACACCCTAAAGGTGGGTGCCGCACCTGGAACCAGGAACGGGCGAAGACCCTCAAAAATGGCGTCCGCCCTAGAAGTACCCTCCCCCAGCATGCCCCGCGAGGGAAAAACTCCTCTGATTGGCTGCTGGCGGAAGGGCGCCACCGCCTGGGAGCCTCTGGCGTCACCTGCTATCCAAAGATGGAAATGTATCTTTGGAACACAAAATGAAACCACAGAACAACCCAGCCGGGCAGAAAGCCAATTTAGCAAATCATCATGAATGAGAGCAAAATAACTCTCTCATTCCCTTCTAAATTTAACATAGCACCTGTACTGAAAGTACACAGGCGCTACAATATTATTTTATACATTTGTGACAGTAAGTGGTCCAGTTGTAATATCTTTCTACATGTTTTTTCGAATATAGTTAGAGAATTCAGAGTTCTTACTTGGGGGGTCTAATCTTCTAAAAAAAACTTTGCATCTGACTATATCCATCCTGCCATTACCATATCTCCTTGTGATGATACTAAATCTACCTGCGGCATCAGGACCCCCAGTGGTGCATACCTCAGGCACATTGTATTACCTTCCGATTCCCATGGGCCTAATGCTCCTTTTTCCTCTCCTGGAGGGAACCATGGGTAACCCCCCAGTGGTGCCAATGGTGATGTTTTTGGGGCGTATTTGCCAAATTGATTTATCCTATCCCATACTGCCAGTGTGTTCCGAGTTAATGGGGATGTCCACGTCTTAAATGGGACGTACCTGTATGCCCATATGCCTGTCTGTGCCATTGTGTCGATGTATATCGTTGTGCACTTGTCGGCAAGCGGTTAAAAAACTTCTATAGGAAAGCATCGAAAACGTTAAAAAAAACAAAACTTCTACTCTACTAACTAAATTAGTAGTTAGTAGAGTAACTCTTCCTCTATATGACGGAAGGCCAAAAGTTCTTACCCTTACCATGATCTAGATGTGCTAGGGATCTGAAATTTTGCAGGTTTATCGGTGGATATCGTAGTAATATGAATGCACATTTTTTGTAGGTCCTGGTGAATTATAGTTAGAGCCAAGAGAAATGGAGCAGGTGTCATGCCGGACAAAGTTGAATACCGAGCCGTGATTAGGTTCCTCCATCTTCAAGGGAAATCTGCCCAAATGATCCATGAAGAGATGTCAGCTGTGTATGGAGAGGATTGTCCATCAGTTGAGACTGTCAATCGATGGAAGAGAGAATTCAAGTGTGGTCGCACAAATGTACAGGATGGCCCAAGGGAAGGTCGTCCGTCAACTGCCACAGAACCAAGTGTGGTGGTGAAAGTTGAGCAGCTAATGCTTGAAGATTGACGTGTGACTAATAATATCTTAGCTAGGGAGGCAAACACTAAGGGCCAGATCCACAAAAACGGGCGTATATTTAGGCGGGCGCAGCGCATCTCATATGCGCTACGCTGCCGTAAATCTGAGTGGCTCATAGGGTATCCACAAAGAACTTGCTCCCATATATGCGCCGGCGTAATGTAAATCTTCCGGCGTAAGGCCGCGTAATTCAAAGTAGGCTTGGAGTGGGCGTGTTGCTAATCTAGTATGACCCCACGTAGTTGACGCTTTTTACGAACGGCGCATGCACCGCCCGTGGACGTATCCCAGTGCGCATGCGCGAAATCACGTCGCAAATAGTCAACGTAAAAAAATGTGCCGGGCGGACGTACGTTTGAGGATCGGCGTATCTAGCTAATTTGCATACTCAACGCGGAAATCAACGGAAGCGCCACCTAGCGGCCAGCGTAAATATGCACCTTAGATCCGACGGCGTACTAAACCGTACGTCAGTCGGATCTAGCCCACATTCAGGCGTATCTTGTTTTGTGGATACAAAACAAAGATACGACCGCGCATCGATGGAACTTACGTGGCGTATCAATAGATACGCAGACGTAACTCTTTGTGGATCTGGCCCATAGGCTCCATTCACACTAATGCTTTATTTGATGCATTTTGCAGAAATGCAGGGAAATTTTTTAACATGGTTTCCTATGGAACATGTTCACATTAATGCTTTTTTGTGCCTCTGCGTTTTTGGAAAGGGTCAGGGACTTTTTTTCATGCAAAAAGCAGCGTTTTGCATGCAATAGAATTAAATGGATTTGCATCCAAAACGCAAGTACCGCGATTTTTTTTAACCTGTTTATAGCTGGTTGTTAAAGGAAATGTAAAAAAAAAAAAAAATGCAAATCGCGGTAAAATCGCGGTAAAAACGCACGTCAAAAAACGCAGCAAGCACCGCAAAAAGCATTGCAAAAACGCTCAAAAGCAACATGCATAGGTGTGAATCGAGCCTAATAGGGGGTCAGTTTACAACATATTACATTACATCCAGGGCTGGACTGGTAACCCCCACTTTCCAGTTCATTTTTTTCAATGATTTTGATCTGTATTTTTTGTAGTTTTAAATTACTTTTTTTCCTTTTAGAAATGTCATTTTGTGCAGGGACAGTTCTAAACACTGGAAACATGCACTACTTTACAGGCAATCTATACACACCCCCCAGGTACGAAATTCCAAGGAATATTTTACAGTGTCTTTTTGTGCTGCCCCCTGCAAAGTGCTGCCCTAGGCCTGGGACTTGTTGGCCTAGGCCAAGATACAGGGCCGTCCCTGCTGGCAATCACTCTTCTCCAATCTCACCAACATGTCATCGCAGTGCCCACACTCTCTGGCAGAAAATGGGTTACATGTTTTCTGTCCACTCGCACAACCAGTGATATGTAATGATATTTTGTGTTACCGGCCATCTCCCTCTTACGGCTGTTTGTTTTATATTTCCTAATGACAGAGAACTTGTAATAACCTGAAGATTGGAGGACAATGAACATTTAGAAAGAATTTAGCTTTTTCCGAGAGAACTTGATTACCGTATTTATCGCCCTATTACGCGCTCCGGCGTATAGCGCGCACCCCTAATGTAGCGCTGAAACTCCCGGAAAAAAAAAAGTTTTATATTTACAGTTTTGGTGTCTTGCAAGGGCATCCATCGGCGGCCTTGTCCGGTCCGGCGTCCTTCTGCGGCCATCGTGGTGTCCGTGGTGTCCTCCCACGCTGTCTCCAAGTCGAATCCCCTCTTCCCGCGCTGTGTTTGAACCACTCCGCCGACATATACCGAGCGCAGTACACTCGGGTATAGTCAGGCAGGCTAGGCTCCTCTCGCGTAAAGGACGTACAGGACGCACAGGACGTGACTGCGAGAGGAGCCGAGCCCGCCCGAGTATACCCGAGTGTACTGCACTCGGTATATGTCGGCGCAGGGGTTCAAACACGGCGCGGGAATCGGGTATAGGCGTATATCACGCACCCACGATTTTGCCCTGATTTTAAGGGCAAAAAAGTGAGCGTTATACGCCGATAAATACGGTACTTCGATAATAGTCGTGGTGCCGTTCTTCTATGATGGTAAATGTGCTGAGCGAGCGACAGCCAAAATCTGAATTCAACTGCAATCAGGAAATTCCAAAACGAAATAAATAAATTAAAATCTCAGCTAATGAAAATAACAATGTTTAATCCACTGTACTTAGCTACTGATTCCTTGTTCCGCAATCACTGCAAAGGAAAAGTACATTTTTTTTTTGCTTTCTATTGTAACTTTTGTTGGCTGTAATATTTAAACATTGGAGCTTCCTGATTGCTGCTGCCCAGAACCCTCCTTCCTCAGGAGTCAGTGCTGCTTTGCTATTTAAAGCGGAACTAAGCTCTCTCAATCAACTATGAACTATTTTTAATCCTTGTGCTGCTAGCATTAGTAAAGAGAAAGGAAAGTAATCCAAAGTACTCGCATATCAAAGCGAGTTTCCCCAGTCAATGGGAACGAAAATAATTTATTCCGCATTGACATACCTACCGCATGCGGCCAGAAGCGGGGGGGGGGGGCGCCAGAGAGCCTCGGAAACAGATGTAAAGGCCAGAGGACAGCTCGGCTGACCGGAGAATTTCAGTGTCTTTCCGAGCATTTCTGAACGGCGCAGACCGGCTCGGCTCCGCTCGGCTCCCGCGCCGCCCGCACACCGCCTTCCCCTGAATCCTGCTCGTTTTGCGAGACAATACTCGCAAACCGAGTTAGGATTTTTAAAAATACAGTGCTCGTATTGCGAAACGCTCGGTAACCACGTTACTCGCAATCCGAGGTTTTACTGTATAATAGAATAAGAGGGGAAATATTGCGCTAGTCCAAAAACGAAGTGAAAATGCAAACCAAATAAGAGCAGCTGCACAAAACGTGACCAAAATTCTGATACAACTATAATTAAAATGCAGTGCTGAAAATAAGAGAGACCAAATCACACAAAGTGCGATGCGCCTCAATGTGCAAAAAGTGAGACATAAATAAATAAGTCCACATAAAGTCCATTCAAAAGACCATGGAATGTGATAATCAAAGCAGACGTGTAACAATAAGGCCCCGTACACACGACCGGATCGATCCGCTGGGATTGATCCGCGGATCAGTTCCAGCAGATAGATCCGGTCGTGTGTACGGCCTAGCGGACATTTTCAGGCGGATAAAAATCCAGCCGACGGATTTTCAGCGGATAAAAATTTCTTAGCATGCTAAGAAATCTATCCGCTGGAATCCTGTCCGCCGTTTTTTCCGGTCGTCTGTACAGACTCACCGGATAAGTCCGTCCGATCCCATCCCTCGCATGCGTCGTAATGATTCGATGCATGCGCGGAAGTATTTACCTTCCAGGGTCGCGCACGTCGCCGCGTCATCGTCGCGGCGACGGCGCGGCCACGTCACCGCGGATGTATTCCGCGGGGATTTTGATCTGATGGTGTGTACAGCCATCAGATCAAAATCCGCCAGAGGATTTATCCGCTGGAAACGGTCCGGCGGACCATTTCCAGCGGAAATCCTCTCGTGTGTACAAGGCCTAAGGCCCCATACACACGAGAGGATCCATCCGCTGAAAAATCTCAGCGGATCGGTTTCAGTGGATAGATCCCCTGGTGTGTACGTTCCAGCGGATATTTATCCGCGGAGATTTCCGATTTCCAGCAGATAAAAATTTGTAGACATGCTAACAAATCTATCTGCTGGAATCGGCTCCAGCGGATCGATCCGGTGGTCTGTACAGACTCACCGGATCGATCCGTCCGAACCCATCCCTCGCATGCGTCGTAATGATTTGACGCATGCGTGGATATCCTTATATGACAGCGTCGCGCACGTCGCCGCGTCATCATCGCGGCGACGGCGCGACACGTCACCGCGATGGGAATTCGGCGCGGATTTTGATCCGATGGTGTGTACACTCCATCGGATAAAAATCCTCAGAGGATTTATCCGCGGATACAGTCCGGCGGACCGTATCCGCGGATCAATCCTATCGTGTGTACCAGGCCATAGGGTCATCTCATAAGCCTTCTTGCAAAGGAGTAAGGGAGAATACTCTTACCGGAACCGGTGGATCTACTTATTAGGCAGATCGTTAGAGCGTTAGAGCGTTAGAGCGTGTGAAATCCCAATGGCAATTTGCATCAACTGGTATGAAGACTCTGGATAAACCACACAAATCGCACATGGCAACTCGTTTAAAGGAAATCCCGGCCTTGAAGGGACTCTGGGTTCACTGGATATGCCTGTGGTCCTCAGCTGAGGATAAAGTGACCTCCAATCTAGGAATGCTTTTCAGGACTGAAGGATGGCATGATGGAAAAAACCTCCAAACAGCAACTCAATTAACCACAACATGGAAGAAAGGGGAAAAAAGAGAAGGTTCTCCAATAGTGCAGGTAAATGTGGGTTTATTAAAAAAACAACAAGACTTTAAAAGTGATCACAATACAAAATATGTTTAAAAAAGGGCAATAAGTGGAGTGGTGTACCAAGGCCGACGCGTTTCGTACACAAGTACTTCAACTGGGGCATCAAAGCCATGTATATTATATTTACTTTTTTTTTTCTTCACATTTCTCCAGTTGCTTCCTGATTTCTGGCCTAGGCCAAAATGATGTCATACATCCCAGGAGTTTTTCTGGGAGGAGGGTAGGGTTGCCACCTGTCCGCGATTGACCCGGACAGTTTAGGTTTTGAATTGTGTGTTCGGGTTTCCGACTGCTTGAAACGCGGACACATTATTTACATAGCTCCCAGCTGTCCTTGATTTCGAGAGACTGTCCCTGATTTGGAGCAATGTCCCTCTGTCCCTCATTCCTCCATGTTTGTTCCTCATTTTGGTCTGATCTATATAGATGTATATAAAATGCACTATTTATCTATCAAAAAGTGTTTTCCAGCACTAAACCTTTCATCTGATTTATAAATTGCTGCATTTGTAAATTCCAAAAGCCAATATAAAAGGAATAGTAGTGGTAAAAAAAAGCACTTGTGGGTTTAACAAATCTTTTTTTTTTTTTTGTACAATTCTCCTTTAAGGGGGCGTGGAAAGGGGTGGGTCCTATGCCTGCATACTTTTGCTGATTCAGCAAATGTTAAAGATAGAAAGAAATGGACTTTGTAGGCACCAATAAAAAAAGTACAAATACGTTTATTGACACAAAACCCAAAAGGGTTATTGGACAAAAAACAAACAAAAAAAAAAACAGAACAAGAAAATAAAATAAATGAAAACGTTAAAACAAAAGAGAGAAACCACAGTAGCAACTGCGTTAACAGCAAATGAATCCAATAATAATCCAAAGGAAGTCATAAAGTCTCAAAAGAGATGAAATGACTATCGTGCATATTAGGACGCAAGTTAGCTCGACATGTTTCGCAGAGACAGCTTCTTCGGGAGCTAGTAATAATTCTAAAAGAAAACAGACTATTATTGGTTTCTGGATTATATAAACACATAAATTAGCAAAATAAATAATCAAAACAAGACAGTTTTTTTTTTTTAATATATGGAAATAAGTTAAGTATACCACGTGCATTGAAGCACCGTAGAACGATCAAGACATGCGAGTAGAGTAGAGAACCACCAAATCCGTCAACATAGAAGGACCGCATGCTAGAGGCCCAGCGGGGGGGTATTGTGGGGACACACCAGAAAAAATGAAATAGAAACAGTATAATATTTCGTAGCAACAGTGTAAGGGTGTTGATTGGTTGACTTACTCAATCCAATACAGTAGACCAGGGGGGTCCAAACTTTTTTCAAAGAGGGCCAGATTTGATGAATTGAACATGCGTGAGGGGCCGACTATTTTGCCTGACAATCTTTGAACCCATAAAATTCGGTCTAAGTGTGTTCCTCCGAGCAACTAATACACGGCCCAACAAGAATTCTGTTGCCTTTGTGGCTGTGTGTGGGGAAGAGATGAGCTTGGTCATGTTATTTGGATATACTACATATATTTCTTTTGTGTCCCCAACGAATCCCAGAGTGCTGCTCAGGACTGAGGATGAGCTTGGGCGTGTTATTTGGATATACCGTATTTATCGGCGTATAACACGCACAAGCTCACCATTGCCACGAATGCAGCCTCACCATTGCCACGAATGCAGCCTCACTATTGTACGAATGCAGCCTCACTATTGTACGAATGCAGCCTCACTATTGTACGAATGCAGCCTTACCATTGCCATGAATGCAGCCTCACACGTGCCATGAATGCAGCCTCACACGTGCCATGAATGCAGCCTCACATGTGCCATGAATGCAGCCTCACATGTGCCTGAATGTAGGTCTGAATGTACTACCAACTATTATAGCCTCGTTTAAAACTATCCATCTTCAAGTATATCCCAGTATTTTGGATGGTGGGCACATTTAGCTGACCTGCCCTATTTCTATACATTTTTACATGTCTTTGGTGGTTGTTTTATCATACCTCTACAAGTGCACACTTCCCTTTGGACTAGCCCTCTCTCTATGATCAGTTATGGATGGTCTACTGTATTGGATTGAGTAAATCAACCAATCAACATCTTTACACTGTTGGTACAAAATATTATACTGTTTCTATTTAATTTTTTCTGGTGTGTCCCCACAATACCCCCCCGCTGGGCCTCTAGCATGCGGTCCTTCTATGTTGACGGATTTGGTGGTTCTCTACTCTACTCGCATGTCTTGATTGTTCTACGGTGCTTCAATGCACGTGGTATACTTAACTTATTTCCATATATAAAAAAAAAAAACTTTCTTGTTTTGATTATTTATTTTGCTAATTTTCGTGTTTATATAATCCAGAAACCAATAATAGTCTGTTTTCTTTTAGAATTATTACTAGCTCCCGAAGAAGCGGTCTCCGCGAAACATGTCGAGCTAACCTGCGTCCTAATATGCACGATAGTCATTACATCTCTTTTGAGACTTTATGGGCCAGATTCAGAAAGATGCGCGCATCTTTCTGCTGGCGTAACGTATCTCCGATACGTTACGCCGCTGTAACTTTGGGCGCAAGTTCTGTATTCATAAAGAACTTTCGCCCTTATTTACGGCGGCGTAACGTATGTGTCGTGGCGTAAGGCCGCGTAATTCAAATGGGGATGTTGGGGCGTGTTGTATTTAAATTTGCCTTGACCCCATGCGCCGTCCGTAAAATATCCCAGTGTGCATTTCGCCAAAGTACGCCGCAAGGACGTATTGGAATCGACGTGAACGTAAATGACGTAAAGCCGTATTCGGGAACGACGGCCATACTTAACATTAGCTACGCCTCATATAGCAGGGGTAACTATACGCCGAAAAAAGCCGAACGTAAACGTCGTAAAAAAATGCGCCGGCGGGACGTACGTTTCTGAATAGCCGTATCTACCTAATTAGCATATTCCTTGCGTAAACATACGGAAGCGCCACCTAGCGGCCAGCCTGAAATTGCAGCCTAAGATACGACGGTGTAAGACACTTACACCTGTCTGATCTTAGGGATATCTATGCGTAACTGATTCTCTGAATCAGGCGATAGATACGACCGACCACACTCAGAGATACGACGGCGTATCAGGAGATACGCCGTCGTATCTTTTCTGAATCCGGCCCTGTGACTTCCTTTGGATTATTATTGGATTAATTCGCTGTTACTGCAGTTGCTACTGTGGTTTCCCTCTTTTGTTTTAACGTTTTAATTTATTTTATTTTATTGTTCTGTTTTTTGTTTTTTTTTGTCCAATAACCCTTTTGGGTTTTGTGTCAATAAACGTATTTGTACTTTTATAATTGGTGCCTACAAAGTCCATTTCTGTCTATCTTTAACATTTGCTGTTTCAATATATCCAGAACGTGGCACTGCACTATCATAGATACCCACAGTCCATCCTGTGTTTGGTGATCTTTCTTAATTACTTTATACTTTTGCTGATAGGTGTCCCTCATTCCCATCTCAAAAAGTTGAGAGGTATGTATTTAAAATGGACTGCAGTTTCCCAAGCAACCAGGGCTGGACTGGGACAGCAATTTGGCCCTGGACTTCATCCAGACTGGCCCACTTTGACAGGTCTCTCCCATGGTGGCCGGACAACTCCCGCAACCCCCCCCCCCCCCCGGCCACCCAAGCCCCCTCTCCCCCTTTACTAGCCACTAGCTGTTCTACTTTATTAGAGTAGAACGGCTGGTACTGGTACTCTTATAGGCAGTACCAGTGGGGAAGATAGACTTTTTTTCACCCGGGGGAAAGAATCAGTTCGGTGCTCCCCCCCTTATGGGACAAGATTAGGCAGAAGGGAGAAACTCCCTGGCCATAGCTGTTGAGTCAGCTGTCTGTCCCCTCCCCCATGCTCCTCTGTCGTCCCCCCCTGCTCCTCTGGACCTCCCCCTGCTTTTTTGTTCCCCCCAGGTGAGCGATGTGGGGAGGGAGAGGAGGTGAGCGCTGCGGGAAGGGAGAGACAGAGGAGCAGAGGGGGACGGCGGTCCACTGTCACTGAAACCGGCCCACTGAGCCATCGGCCCACCGGGAAACTCCCTGTAGTCCCAATGGCCAGTCCATCCCTGCAAGCAACTGAGTACCGTAACCACCAAGTAGATAGGTGTGCACACAGACCGCCCGCACTCCCATACATGGATAAGAGAGGAGAGAGGGCTCAATCGGCTCCTCCTCTTCCCACCCTTACCCCTCTGTCTGTCCACCCACACTCCAATCCTTAATGTTCTGTGCCTCGAGAAAGGGATGGATGAGCTAGAAATTTAAAGCTCAGCAGGCGGTAGATACATTGTGGATGAAAGCTGTCGATGCCTGAGCTTCCATCTTTGGAAGTGAGTGAGCTCACCATCTGTTAATGATAGTTAACAAGCGTTTTAAAAGATTGAACACCCATATTATCTAGATAGATAGATAGACATTATCTAGATAGATAGATAGATATCCTGAACAGTATATCTTGTACTGGGACCATTGAAATTGGATAATCAAAATTTTTAAGATCACACGGAAAATGGATGATATAGTTCATGCCCTTGATAAAGTCTCAATATCTGTGTACGCAAATCATCAATCCATCATACTAGTTATCTTATCATTGTCACCTGAGGACAGTCACCTTCATATCTTCTACATCTGTTGATGCAGAAGTAGATAATATGGGTGTTCAATTTATCACACAGTAAGTATGTCTGACAAGATAGAGTGCAATATAATGCATTTCCAGACTATAAACACTTGTAGGTGACCTAATCATAATGCAAGGGGCCCCATAGCATCATTTTTATTGGGACCCCCCAGCCATCTCTTTTTGTGACACCTGGAAGGCCTGCAGTGTCAATTGAGACCGTAGAGAAAAGACCGGAGGTAAATACAGAGTATAGGCAGGGGGCTGGCATGACTAAGTAGCAGGGAACCGAAGAAGGGGTTAAAAAGTAGGGAGGGCCATTTTTAGCTTGGAGAGGGTGGCCGGAGTTAATATTTCCCGGGGTAGGAGGGGCTTGGGGGAAGGTCTGCAGTTCAGTTGCGGGCAGCACAGGAAGAGGAAGCTCCCACCCTCCCACTTTATTATGTTGGGATTGTATGTAATGTGTTGTGTTGGGTTGGTTTTGGCGGTTGTGGATGTTTGGAGGCAGTAGACATTTTGACCAATTTGGCATAAGTGGGGAACCATCAAGGTATGGGATCCTCAGTTGATGCCAGCTAACCGTGGTTAGCTAACAAATGTCTGAACTTCAGTTCATTCAGGCTCCTGTTCAACAGAAGTCAAAAACCATTTGTAGAAGCCGTTATTCTACATGTAAGGGGGGTAGGTAGGTGGGTCACATGAGAGGCCTACCCCAGCGTGGGTTCTACTGGGCCACACTAGGCACTTATAACAGGAACACTTAACTAAACACGGGCATGGGCATCCGCAGAACTTTTTTCAGGGGGTAGGCATCATTTTAGGGGCACCCATGCGCCCCCCCTTTTCGACAATGTCATTATCACATTATCATGGTCAGAGACTGCAGACGTAGTACAGTCCCTAGGATAAGTAATGGATAATGACCGAACACCCCTCCTACCAGACCCAGCAAAACTGCAACAGTGATCCCTCCGGCTGGACGATCACTCACTCTGGGTTCCCCTGGGGGCAATTCTGGTCAGCAGTGCAGCATGTCTGTACCCTGGCAGTAGCTCAGTCTTTCTTTCTCTGGTGACGCTGGGTAGCGTGGCTCTCTATATTGGCCTAAATTTATGAAGAAATTCGATTTTTTACATTTTTATATTGCATATGTTTTATAGCAGAAAATAATAAATATTGTTTTATTTTATTTGTTTATTTTAAATTGTCGTGTTTTTTTTGTTTATAGAGCAAAAAGAAAAAATGCAGTGGTGATCAAATACCACCAAAAGAAAGCTCTATTTGCGGGAAAAAAAGAGGACTTGTGCCGCGTACACACGATCATTTTTCGGGTTAGAAAAAACAACGTATTTTTTCAACTTGATCATTAAAATGGCCTTGCCTACACACGATCGTGAAAAACAAATGCTCTAGCAAAGCGCGGTGATGTACAACACGTAGGACGGCACTATAAAGGGGAAGTTCCATTCGGATGGCACCACCCTTGGGGCTGCTTTTGCTAATTTTGTGTTAGTAAAAGATGATTCGCAATTTTCTGTCTGTTACAGCGTGGTGAATGTGCTTACTCCATTATGAACGCTAGTTTTACCAGAACGAGCGCTCCCGTCTCATAACCTTCTTCTGAGCATGCGCGGATTTTTCACGTTGTTAAAGCCCACACACGACCATTTTTTACAACCCGAAAAATTACAACATTAAAAACGACGTTAAAAATTAGAGCATGTTCGAAAAAAAATGTGGCCGTTTTTCAGAACCCGAAAAATGCTCTGAAGCCCACACACCATAATTTTTAATGACATAAAAAAAAAAAACGTCATTTTTTACAACCCGAAAAATGATCGTGTGTACGCGGCATTACATTTTATTTGTGTACATCGTCGTGTGACCCCGCAATTGTCAGTTAAAGTAACGCAGTACTTTATCGCAAAAAAATGGCCTGGTCATGAAGGGGGGGGGGGTAAATCTTCCGGAGGTCAAGTAGTTAATCATTTCTTCAGTTGCTGCAATTGCGCTGATTAAACCTAGCAACATTTTGATATCTTTTGACCAATTTTGCACAATTAAACATTTTGTCAGGATTTGTCTTAAATGTTAATTGAAAATATTACAAAATTTGTGCTGATATCCTTTTTCCTATTCAATGAATATGAATGTGCACTAAATGAAGGCCTATATATTAACCACTTCAGCCCTGGAAGAATTTACCCCCTTCCTGACCAGAGCACTTTTTGCGATTTGGCACTGCGTCGTTTTAACCGACAATTGCGCGGGCGTGGCACCCAAACAAAATTGACGTCCTTTTTTGCCCACAAATAGAGCTTTCTTTTGGTGGTCAAATGAAAAAAGGTGATGGTGCCTGCACTGGGTAACAGAGAAAAAGGGGGGGGGGGGGGGGAAAGGAGATAGATAATGTGACTATAATACACTCTATATGCATCAAAAAGTGTCTATATAGACTACCAAATATTTCAGATCTCTGCCTGGATCGATGAGTGAAACAAATATCTCAGAAAAACATAAATTACGATAAAGTGAGTGCCACACTATACACAAACAAATAAATAATGCATAAATATGTAGACTTAATATAATAAATAAAAGCCAAGCAAAGTCCGCATAGAATACGTGCACAAAAAATATTATATATAATAGTATAATAAATAAATAAATATATATATATATGGAAAGCAGTGGTGGTTCGTCCATAGAGGGCGCTGGAGCGCCGCCCCCTCTGGCTCTCACGGCCACTGAGTCTATTAAAATAGAGTCATACATTGCATGAATCTATGTTATTGTCGCCGCTGCCGCTGTTCTATTCAGATGGCTGGACATGAGGCGCCGACCATCTGAATAACGGCAGCTGGTTGGCTGTATGAAAGTGCCTATCAGAGCCAGCCGTGACGAAGGGCACAGTGACATCAATGGGCACAGTGGCAACAATAGGCACAGTGGGGACAATGGGGACAATTGGCACAGCGGCATGAATGGGCACAGTGGCGACAATTAAAGGGCACAGTGACATCCATGGGCACAGTGGCGACAATTAAAGGGCACAGTGGCGACAATTGTTGGCACAGTGGCTGTGTTTGATGGCATGGCACAGTGGCTGCGTTTGATGGCATTGCACAGTGGTGACAATTGATGGCACAGTGGCTGCGTTTGATGGCATGGCACAGTGGCTGCGTTTGATGGCATTGCACAGTGGTGACAATTGATAGCACAGTGGCTGCGTTTAATGGCATGGCACAGTGGTGCGAATTGATGGCACAGTGACTGTGTTTGATGGCATGGCATAGTGACTGCATTTGATGGCATGGAACAGTGGTGACAATTCATGGCACAGTGGTGCGAATTGATGGCATAGTGACTGCATTTGATGGCATGGCACAATGGTGCGAATTGATGGCACAGGGCTGCGTTTGATGGCATGGAACAGTGGTGACAATTGATGGCACAGTGGCTGCGTTTGATGGCATGGCACAGTGGTGACAATTGATGGCACAGTGGCTGCATTTGATGGGCACAGCGAGGCTGCAATTTTTTTTCCGTTTGCGCCCCCCAAAAATTTTGAGCACCAGTAGTCAAATTTTGAGCACCACTGATGGAAAGTCTCTGAGTGGTGGTCCCAAAAAACCAAGTGTTGAGAAATGAGGAGCTTCAGTGTGACTTCTTAGCAGTTGACCTCACACTTTGCACACTGAAGCTCCTCATTTCTCAACACTTCTTTTTTTGGGACCACCACTCAGAGACTTTCCATATATATTTATTTATTTATTATACTATTATATATAATATTTTTTGTGCACGTATTCTATGCTGACTTTGCTTGGCTTTTATTTATTATATTAAGTCTACATATTTATGCATTATTTATTTGTTTGTGTATAGTGTGGCACTCACTTTATTGTAATTTATGTTTTTCTGTATTTCTGAGATATTTGTTTCACTTATCGATCCAGGCAGAGATCTGAAATATTTGGTAGTCTATATAGACACTTTTTTATGCATATAGGCCCGGATTCAGAAACAACTTACGCCGACGTATCTATTGTTACGCCGCGTAAGTCCACGGATGCGCCGTCGTATCTATGCGCCTTATTCAGCAAACAAGGTTCGCCTGAGTTTTGGCTTCATACGACCGACGTGTCTCCTACGCCGTCGTATCTTGGGCGCTGGCCGCTAGGGGCGCTTCCATTGATTTACGCGTCGAATATGTAAATGACCTAGATATGCCGATTCACGAACGTACTTGCGCCAGTCGCAGTAAGCTATGCCATTTACGTAAGGCGTACGTCCGGCGTAAAGTTATCCCACCTAAAGCAGGGGTAAGTCATGTTAGGGTATGGACGACGGAACAGCCGTCGTATTTTACGTTGTTTACGTAAGTCGTACGTGAATGGGGCTGGGCGTAGGTTACGTTCACGTCGTAGGCATTGAGCCGTCGGATCTTAGGGAGTATATGCAACGTGATTCTGAGCATGCGCGCGCATGCGCCGTTCGTTCGGCCCTTCATTTACATGGGGTCATGCTTCATTTTAATACAACACGCCCACTACCTTCCTAATTTGAATTAGGCGGGCTTACGCCAGCCCATTTACGCTATGCCGCCGTAACTTAGGGAGCAAGTGCTTTGTGAATACTGGTCTTTCCTCTCTATTTTACGTCTCTGTTACACAGTGCAGACACCATCACCTTTTTTCATTGGACACATTTTTTCTATTTAGGATGCAGCAGTGTCCCCTTTAGCTTAAACACCGCCCCAGTTTCACTTAGTAGGATCTTCTGGCAGCGCGGGAGTACCTCTTGTCTTTACATTTCTTTTGGTGGTATTTGATCACCTCTGCTGTTTTTATTTATTTCTGCTATAAACAAAAATAGAGCAACACATTTTGAAAAAAAAAAACAATATTTTTTACTTTTTGCTATAATAAATATCCCCAAAAATATATATACATTTTTTTTTTCTCAGTTTAGGCCGATATATATTCTTCTACATATTTTTGATTAAAAAAAATTTCAGTAAGCGTTTATTGATTGGTTTGCGCAAAAGTTATAGCGTCTACAAAATAGGGGATAGTTTTATGGCATTTTCATTATAATTTTTTGTTATTAGTAATGGCAGCGATCTGTGATTTTTATCATGACCAATTTTTCGTTTTCAGCACTGTCGCACTTTAAATGACAATTGCGCGGTCATGCGACGTGGCTCCCAAACAAAATTTACGTCCTTTTTTTCCCACAAAAAGAGCTTTCTTTTGGTGGTATTTGATGTTTGATTTGGTATTTCTTGCGCTATAAACAAAAGAAGAGCGACAATTTTGAAAAAAAAAAACACAATATTTTTTGATTTAATAAATAAAAAAACAAAACAAAAAAAAAAAAAAACGTTTTTTTTCCCTCAGTTTAGGCCGATACGTATAGTACATATTCTTAATAAAAAAGAAATAAATCACAATAAGCGTTTATTGATCGGTTTGCGCAAAAGTTATAGCATCTACAAAATAGGGGATAGTTTTATTGCATATTTTTTTTTTATTTATTAATAATGGCGGCGATCTGCGATTTTTTTATTGTGACCGTGACATTGCGACGGACAGATCGGACACTTTTGACACATTTTTGGGACCATTCACATTTATACAACGATTAGTGCTATAAAACTGCACTGATTACTGTATAAACGTGACTGGCAGGGAAGGGGTTAACACTAGGGGGCGCTTAAGGGGTTAAATGTGTTGTATGGGAGTGATTCTAACTGTAAGGGGAGGGGACTCACAAGGGGAGGATACCATTCGGTGTTTCTCTGTAGTGGGAACACACATCGGTCTTCTCACCTCTGTGGCCCCGTACACACGTCCGAGAAACTCGACGGGCAAAACACATCGTTTTTCTCGTCGAGTTTCTCGTTTGGCTGTCAAAAAACTCGTCGAGCCAAATTTCCCCATTGCCCAACGAGAAAATAGAGAACATGCTCTCTATTTGGCTCGACGAGTTTCCCGACGGGTTTCTCGGTGAAAAGTGTACACACGACCGGTTTTCTCGGCAGAATACGTCTCCCATCGAGTTTCTTGCTGGATTCTGCCGAGAAACTCGGTCGTGTGTACGGGGCCTCACAGGAGGTGGATCTTTGTGTTTGCACACACCGCCGGGCACGCGCATCGGGGCCCGAGCGACGCCGCGCCCCCTAGTGGCCGGGAAGCCCGGGATGTCATATGACATCCACCCGGAGGGAGACAAGGTTCCTGCCGACGTCATTTGACAATGGCTCGGTAGGAAACTGGTTAAAAAAACGTAATTTTCGGTGCTTTTGCTTGAAATTTTGTAAGTTGATGACAGGGTCCCTTTAAGAATAGACTCCCAGGCCCGGATTCAGATAGAGATACGACGGTGTATCTCCTGATACGCCGTCGTATCTCTGAGATCCGACGGTCGGATCTATGCGGCTGATTCATAGAATCAGGTTACGCATAGATCTCCCTAAGGCCCCGTACACACGACCAAACATGTATGCTGAAACTGGTCCGCGGGCCAGTTTCAGCAGACATGTTTGGTCGTGTGTGGGCGCGAGCGGGCCGAATTACAGCAAACATTTGCCCGCCGGGCCTTTTCCCAGCGGACAAATATTCCTGGACGTGTTTTAAAACCGTCCGCTGGAATCCTGCCCGCTCGGACATGTACGGTCGTCAGTACAGACCTACCGTTAAGGTTGCCACCCTGCCGGTATTTTACCGGCACAGCCGGTATTTTCATTCGGATTCCGGGCTGTGCCGGTAAGTTTGAATGAAAAATACCGGCCATGCAATGGACGGTATTTTTCATTCACTGTCATCACCAGAGGCGTAGCGTGAGAGCCGTGCGATGATGTTCAGTCACAGGCGCTCCGGCCACCTCTCCCCCCCCTGGGGAATTCAGCTGAGGGGGTGGGGCCATAAGTCACTGCCGTGGGGTCCAGTCTGTGAAGGAGCTGGAGGGAGAGAGCACTGTACACAGAGAGGAGCAGACTGAGACAGCTTGAATTTCCCAACAGCATCCACACTGACCTGCCTTGTGTGTAGCTGCAGGTCAGTGTGATAATGAAAGCACTGCAGTTACTGTGTCTGTGTTATAAGAGCCATGCTGAGTGTTACTTCCTGGTTCCTTCCTTCTTGCCCTGTGCTGTGCCTATTTACCAGGTCAGGTGCTATTCACTAATGCACACTGATATCTGGTACACTGAATGCCACTCAATGCACTCAGTGTATAGATATCAGTGTTATATAGGGAATAGCACTTAGCCCTGGTTCACATTGGAGCAATTTGCCAAATCGCATGGCAATGTCACTACCCAAATCGGTGCGATGCCCCATTTGTGGCGCTGCACCGATTTCTAAAAGTAGTTTCTGTATAACTTTTGGTGACTTCTGGGTGCGATTTCAATAGACATCTGTGCAGCAACCCGCACAGATGTCTCTAAAATCGCCCGCCAAACTTGCACTGACGTGCCGGTATGAAATCGTGCGAGTTTAGCTGAACTGTCTCGCACGATTTCATTCCCGCTGTCAGTGTGAGCCTGGGCTAAGTGGCTTAACTTACTACTTTTACTGTCCCCCCTCCAAACCCGCATGTGAATCCCTCCTAATGGGGGAAAAACAAAAAAAAAGAGTAGATTTGGGCTCCATTGACAACAATTTTTTATAGACATGGATGCTTATATGCTCAGTACTCTGGCATAGAGATGTTCTGTAGTGTAGAGCAGAACCTGGGCTGGCCTGACAACACTGCTTGGGATTTCAGTGCAGCAAAGGGTTCCCTCTCTAGCTATACCAGATCTAGCCTCAGACCTTCTCCTCTCCACCCTTCCGTCTGACCGCGCCGGATGCGCAATTCGTCTGGGACTGGGAACTCATGGCATACCGATCTGGACACAGGTGAGCCTGTGAGAGAGGCAAGAAGCCATCTCAGATGGGAGTAGGACTCGGAGCAGCCACCTGTCAGCAGCAGCACTTAGGGAGACAGTCAGACTCACCTCACCGCCATGCTGCCATGTGTTAATGCATTGCCAGCCACTCCAGCAAGCACACACGCAGCATGCCTGACAGTGTAGTGTAAGTGGGCTGTGTAGTGGGGTGGGCAGTGTAGTGATAAGTGGGGTGGGCAGTGTAGTGTAAGTGGGGTGTGTAGTGTAAGTGGGGTGGGCGGGCAGTGTAGTGGGCAGTGTAGTGCAAGTGGGGTTGGCAGTGTAAGTAGGGTGTGCAGTGTAGTGCGGTGGGCAGTGTAATG
Organism: Rana temporaria; assembly: GCF_905171775.1. Lineage (NCBI taxonomy): Eukaryota > Metazoa > Chordata > Amphibia > Anura > Ranidae > Rana > Rana temporaria. Next base: position 16,069,434 of record NC_053493.1, read on the forward strand.
TAGTGTAGTGGAGTATAGTGTAGTTTAGTGGGCAGTGTAGTTTAGTAGGCAGTGTAGTGGGGTTTAGTGGGCAGTATAGTGGAGTGGAGTGGGCAGTGGAGTTTAGTGGGCAGTATAGTGTACTGGGGTGGGCAGTGTAGTGTAGTGGAGTTTAGTGCAATCGGGCCCCTCCCCTTTTTTAGCTCCACCCCCACATAGCCACACCCACGACCGGTATTTTTCTGAGGGAAAGGTGGCAACCCTACCTACCGTACATGTCCAGGCACCCGCCGTCCCTCGCATGCGTCGAATGACTTCGACGCATGCGTGGAAGCCTTTAAATGGCAGGCCCGCCCACGTCTCCGCGTCATCGTCGCGGCGACGCCCCGCGTATTGTTTACGCGCGGACTTCTGTACGATGGTGTGTACAACCATCGTACAGAAGCCCTCTGGCAGGCATGTACGGTGAAAACGGTCCGACGGACCGCTTTCACCATACATGTTTGTTCGTGAATACCCGGCCTAAGATCCGACAGGTGCAAGTGACTTACACCGTCGGATCTTAGGCTGCAATCTCCCGCTGCCCGCTAGGTGGCATTTCGTTTTTTGTACGCTTCGGCTTTTCCGGTGTATAGTTACCCCTGCTATGTGAGGGGTATCCTATGTTAAGTATGGCCGTCGATCCCACGCCGAGTTTAGAATTTTTACGTCGTTTGCGTAAGTCGATTCAGAATACGGCCGGACGCAAGTTACGCTCACGCCGAAACCAATGACGTCCTAGCGACGTCATTTGGAGCAATGCACTCGCGGACGGCGCATGCGCTTTTGGATCGGCGCGGGGACGCGCCTGATTTAAATTGTAGACGCCCCCTAGCCGCGGAATTTGAATTCCGCCGGGGGATTTACGCCGCAAGTTTTGAGGTAAGTGCTTTCTGAATACAGCACTAGCCTCTAAAACTTGCGCCGGCGGAACGTAAATCAGATAGATTACGCGGATCTAAAGATCCGCTAACCTATCTGAATCTACCCCCCACCAGTGTTTTGTTCAGTCAGACTGTAGTAGGTTTATATGGCGAAGATTTTAGGAGAAGTTTTATGTCCAGTAATTTTATTAATGAAAAACATTGCATGAGGAAGTGTGATTGAGTCACGGTTACTCTGTGTACCAAACACCAAGCCAAAATAAATAATGTACCTAGAGACTGAAAATGGTTTAATAAAGAATCACAATTTTTTAGGCAGGGTTGCTTCTAAATTTTATTTGTCAAGTGATAGTTCCTTTGGCCAATAGAGTGACCACGTGCCCCGAATTGCCCGCATTTTGCGGGTCTGTCCCGGGTAAATTCATTCCAGGACAATACAGTGTCCCCGAATACAGTGGGGATCTGAGGTGTCACTGGCGATGAGGCTGAAGGGCCACCCACTGTGTGTCAGCCTGCGGTGGAACTATTATTTCCCTACACAATACATATAATTGACACAGAGACAGCCGCACAGCCCCGCCCAGGACACGCCCTCCGCTCACACCCCCACTCCGGCCGTAGCAGAGTTGCCGCTCCGCTTTATGACACCTCACAGCCGCCGCTCTCATCTACGGCCCGCCAGGCTCTGGTGCCCTCCACCCCGGTGTGTGTGTGTGTGTGTTGGTGCAGCACAGCCGAGCCCTCTGTTTATACGGGGCTTCCTGAAACCGGCAGAGTGGCCCCCGATTTGCTACTGGAAATAAAAAGGTGTAGCTAGACAGCCAGAAGTCCCTCCAGATGGCAACAGGATTTAGGTAGGAACAGAGAATTACTGAAAACCTCCATTTCAGGCAGAATGGTGACACTGAAACTTGACTGGGATGTGACCCCCCCTAAAAGTGAAGGACTACAGGCCCCAGCATGAACACCTCAGAGCTGAAGATGAGACCCCCCCCCCCCTTAACTAGTGAAGAACTACAGGTCCCAGCATGAACACCTCAGAGCTGAAGATGTGACCCATCCCCAATGAAGGACTACAGGTCCCAGCATGAACACCTCAGAGCTGAAGATAAGACCCCCACCCCTAAACTAATGAAGAACTACAGGTCCCAGCATGAACACCTCAGAGCTGAAGATGTGACCCCCCAACTAGTGAAGAACTACAGGTCCCAGCATGAACACCTCAGAGCTGAAGATGTGACCCCCCAACTAGTGAAGAACTACAGGTCCCAGCATGAACACCTCAGAGCTGAAGATGTGACCACCCCCCCAAATGAAGGACTACAGGCCCCAGCATGAACACCTCAGAGCTGAAGATGTGACCCATCCCCCCCAACTAGTGAAGAACTACAGGTCCCAGCATGAACACCTCAGAGCTAAAGATGTGACCCCCCAACTAGTGAAGAACTACAGGCCCCAGCATGAACACCTCAGAGCTGAAGATGTGACCCATCCCCCCCAACTAGTGAAGAACTACAGGTCCCAGCATGAACACCTCAGAGCTGAAGATGAGACCCCCCCCCCCTTAACTAGTGAAGAACTACAGGTCCCAGCATGAACACCTCAGAGCTGAAGATGTGACCCCCCAACTAGTGAAGAACTACAGGCCCCAGCATGAACACCTCAGAGCTGAAGATGTGACCCATCCCCAATGAAGGACTACAGGTCCCAGCATGAACACCTCAGAGCTGAAGATAAGACCCCCACCCCTAAACTAATGAAGAACTACAGGTCCCAGCATGAACACCTCAGAGCTGAAGATGTGACCCCCCAACTAGTGAAGAACTACAGGTCCCAGCATGAACACCTCAGAGCTGAAGATGTGACCCCCCAACTAGTGAAGAACTACAGGTCCCAGCATGAACACCTCAGAGCTGAAGATGTGACCCCCCAACTAGTGAAGAACTACAGGTCCCAGCATGAACACCTCAGAGCTGAAGATGTGACCCCCCCCCCAACTAGTGAAGAACTACAGGTCCCAGCATGAACACCTCAGAGCTAAAGATGTGACCCCCCAACTAGTGAAGAACTACAGGCCCCAGCATGAACACCTCAGAGCTGAAGATGTGACCCATCCCCCCCAACTAGTGAAGAACTACAGGTCCCAGCATGAACACCTCAGAGCTGAAGATAAGACCCCCACCCCTAAACTAATGAAGAACTACAGGCCCCAGCATGAACACCTCAGAGCTGAAGATGTGACCCCCCTTAACTAGTGAAGAACTACAGGTCCCAGCATGAACCTGTGAAATCTATGGGGTCACACCCTTAGATCTCGGGGGTTCATGCTGGGACTTGTAGTCCTCCAGTTTTTTTTGGGGGGGGGGGTCACATTATCAGATCTGAGGGGTTCATACTGGGACTTATAACCCATCACTTTTGGGGGGGAGTCACATCCTTAAAAAAAACTCTACTTTTGTGACTCCCCAAAAAAGTGAAGGACTACAGGTCCCAGCATGAACCCCTCAGAGTTAACGATGTAACACTCCCTCCCCCCTAAAAAAAATATGCAAAATAAGGTTTCAAAAATCATCCTTTTTTGGGGGGGGGGGGTATCTGAATGGCAGTTTGGAAATGTGGTCACCCTATTGGCCAATTGTTAGGAGATCAATTGATTTTGCCCTAATTCAGGAATTGTTGCATTTTTCTTCTGCCGCTAGGTGGCCGGGAACCTGGTGGTGACATTAGATAAGACAAGGTCATAGCAAGGACACATTAGGAATGGATGGGGTGTCTCCAGGGGCGGACTGACCATTGAGGCACTCGGGCACTGCCCGAGGGCCCCATGCCACTAGGGGGCCCCATCAGGGTTGCCAGGCTCAGTAAAACCAGGGACAGTATGTAAAAATCTGTGTTTTTTTTTACATCTGTCCCTGATATGTACGAAACCGACATGCTTTTGATGTGAAAATCACGAGATTTAAAGGGTTACTAAAGGAATTTTTTTTTTTAGCTAAATAGCTTCCTTTACCTTACTGCAGTCCTGGTTTCATGACCTTATTGTTCGTTTTTGCTTTGAAGTAGCTGTAATTCTGCTGTGATCTCCACACTTCCTGGTTGTCTGTTTCCTTATAACCATCGTACTGGGAGCTTTTCACGGTGGTCTAAGCTGTCATTACTGTGTGTCTAAAACTCCTCAGAACCAATCAGATTCATTTTAAAAACAAAACACTGTCCTGGATTTGTTTGTTTTTGTTCTGTGAGTCTTCCCGACTCACCTCTCACCCGGAACTTCATGTATGTCCTTTAAAATCGAAAGTGAAACTAGAGGCACATTATATGATAGATTAAATTCAATTTGTAATCATTTTTAAAAGCAATCAGTTAACTTTTATGTCTGTATACCCAATAAACAGTCATTTCAGCAAAAAAAATGTTTTTCCTTTAGTGACCCTTTAAGCTGCCCCGCCTCTGCACTGCCTCCTGGCTTGGTGGCCATCTGTAAGCCCGGGGGGCCCCATAATCTTCTATTGCCCGGGGGCCCCATGAGTTGTCAGTCCGCCCCTGGGTGTCTCAGCCAATAGGTTCTAGTTTGAATGGCGGGTATGCTTTAACCACTTCCGGACCGCCGCATGTACATTTACGTCGGCAGAATGGCACAGACAGGCACATTGGCGTACCTGTACGTCCCTGCTTAGACGTGGGTCGGGGGTCCGATCGGGACCCCCCCGGTACATGCGGTGGTTCCCGTGGCTTCAGGAGCGATCCGGGATGAGGGCGCGGCTATTCGTTTATAGCCGCCCCCTCGCGATCGTTTCCCGGAGCTGAAGAACGGGGAGAGCCATATGTAAACACGGCTTCCCCGTTCTTCACTGTGGCGGCTGCATCGATCAAGTGATCCCTTTTATAGGGAGAATCGATCGATGACGTCAGTCCTACAGCCACACCCCCCTACAGTTGTAAACACACACTAGGTGAACCCTAACTCTTACATCGCCCCCTGTGGTTAACTCCCAAACTGCAACTGTCATTTTCACAATAAACAATGCAATTTAAAGAGGAGTTCCACCCAAATTTGGAACTTCCTCTTAACCCACTCCTCTCCCCCTTACATGCCACATTTGGCATGTAATTTTTTTTGGGGGGGAGTGGGGGCTTCAGCACGAGTGGGACTTCCTGTCCCACTTCCTCCTTCCTGTAGGCGACTAAGCTTAATCGCCTTCAGGAAGTGGCTGCTGTAGGCGATCGCCTAGGACACGTCACAGGTCCTAGGCGATCTCCTGGCCAATTACGCGGCGCGGCGCAGGGCCGCGCCGCTCGCGCATGCGCAGTGCCGCGCCGCTCGCCCTCGCGCATGCGCAGTGGGTGCCCGGCCGTGAAGCCGAAAGCTGTCACGGCCGGGTGCCCACACTGAAAATGAAGACGCCGGCCGGGGAGGGGGGGAGAGGAGCGGAGCCCCGGCCAGCGCGTCGCTGGAGCGCTGGAGCAGGTAAGTGCCTGTTTATTAAAAGCCAGCAGCTACACTTTTTGTTGCTGCTGACTTTTAATAAACATACAAATGGCTGGAACTCCCCTTTAAATGCATTTTTTGCTGTAAAAATGACAATGGTCCCAAAAATGTGTCAAAATTGTCCGAAGTGTCCGCCATAATGTCGCAGTCACGAAAAAAATCGCTGATCGCCGCCATTAGTAGTAAAAAAAATTAATAATAATAAAACTATCCCCTATTTTGTAAACGCTATAAATTTTGCGCAAACCAATCGATAAACGCTTATTGCGATTTTTTTTTTACCAAAAATATGTAGAAGAATACGTATCGGCCTAAACTGAGGGAAAAAAATGTTATATATGTTTTTGGGGGATATTTATTATAGCAAAAAGTAAAAAATATTGCATTTTTTTCAAAATTGTCGCTCTATTTTTGTTTATAGCGCAAAAAATAAAAACCGCAGAGGTGATCAAATACCACCAAAAGAAAGCTCTGTTTGTGGGGGAAAAAGGACGCCAATTTTGTTTGGGAGCCACGTCGCACGACCGCGCAATCGTCTGTTAAAGCGACGCAGTGCCGAATTGTAAAAACCCCTTGGGTCATTTAGCAGCATATTGGTCCGGTCCTTAAGTGGTTAACCAGTTACCGCCAATCAGGCGCACTTAAAGCTCACAGTGACCTCAGTTGCATGTTGGGAAGGCTGAAAATAAAATAGACTTGCACATGTCTATTAGAGACACACCACAAATATGTACACTTCTCTATAGATAATAATACTTTATTATCCCTGCACAGAAAATTCTAGAGACAGCTTGTGAATTGTTAGCGGGTTATTTGATGAACCATGTGTAGTTATTTTGTGATTTACAATGAAGGTCGAAATTGCTGTTTTATTCATACTAATTATCTTTGGAAAACATGACAATCATTATTGTACACCGAACTGCCCTGTCTGAGCTCCGCATTGGATTTTCTTTTCATTTTATCAAGATATTTTCATAATAAAATGAAGAGAAATTACAATTCTTCTTTTGAAGCTGCGACTCCCCGTCTCATTTGCTGATCTTTTGGGTCCGATATTTAGTGATCCGCAAACTTGGAACAAGTATGCATGTGAGAGGGGCTTTGTAATTGGCTAGTAATGGCATCAAGAGCCAGTGCCAGGGAGGGCCGCTGTTAGGAATCATGGGGTCCCGTACAGCCTACCTGATGCCCCCCCCCCCCACCCCTCACACACACCTGACGGTATTCTATAAAATAAAAAAAAAACATGAAAATCATTATTAACCACTTAAGGACCGGACCAATATGCTGCTAAATGACCCAAGGGGTTTTTACAATTCGGCACTGCGTCGCTTTAACAGACAATTGCGCGGTCGTGCGACGTGGCTCCCCAACAAAATTGGCGTCCTTTTTTCCCCACAAATAGAGCTTTCTTTTGGTGGTATTTCATCACCTGCGGTTTTTATTTTTTGCGCTATAAACAAAAATAGAGCGACAATTTTGAAAAAAATGCAATATTTTTTACTTTTTGCTGTAATAAATATCCCCCAAAAATATATATACATTTTTTTCTCTCAGTTTAGGCCGATACGTATTCTTCTACATATTTTTGGTAAAAATAATCGCAATACGCATTTATCGATTGGTTTGCGCAAAATGTATAGCGTTTACAAAATAGGGGATAGTTTTATTGCATTTTTATTCATTTTTTTTTTTTTACTACTAATGGCGGCGATCAGCAATTTTTTTCGTGACTGCGACATTATGGCGGACACTTCGGACAATTTTGACACATTTTTGGGACCATTGTCATTTTCACAGCAAAAAATGCATTTAAATTGCATTGTTTATTTGTGAAAATGACAGTTGCAGTTTGGGAGTTAAACACAGGGGGCGCTGTAGGGTTTAGTGTTCACCTAGTGTGTGTTTACAACTGTAGGGGGGTGTGGCTGTAGGACTGACGTCATCGATCGAGTCTCCCTATAAAAGGGATGACTCGATCGATGCAGCGCCACAGTGAAGCACGGGGAAGCCGTGTTCACATACGGCTCTCCCCGTTCTTCAGCTCCGGGGAGTGATCGCGACGGAGCGGCTATAAACGAATAGCCCCGGATTGCTCCCCGAGGGAATCCGACCGCCGCATGTAGCGGGGGGGGGGGGGGACCCGCGGAAAGGCAGGGACGTACAGGTACGCCAATGTGCCTGTACGTGCCATTCTGCCGACGTATATCTACATGCGGCGGTCGGGAAGCGGTTAATGGACACAAATGCCACCCCAATTCCCCCTCCTACTACAAATCTCCCCTGCCTTCACAATTCCTCTAATGCCTCCTATTAGCCCCATATTCCCTCATCGGCTCCTGGTACACAATCACCCGCATCTCCCCTCCCAGCACAAATCTTCTTTCTTCAATCCCTCTCCTAGGACACATCACTTGCCACCAGTTCATTGTCACTTAGGCCATGCTGGCAGTTGTAGTCCCCTGTCACTCAGGCCACACTGGCAGTTTAAGCCACTCACCTCTGCAACTCTCTATCGTTCTCCCAAGTCTTGGTGACGATGGGCTCCCTCATAGCGTTCTCCACTGCCCGCACCTGGAGTTCATGGACTGCAGGGTGAGGATCGGGCTCGGCACTGCGGGGGCCACCACACTACTCTTGACCCTCGTTGGGGCCCCAGCATCCACCCTCCTCAGTCCACCGTGGAGCACCAATCTCACCCGGCCCCTCATGTCACTGGAATATCGTCGCTCTCTCGTGGCTGGAGTCGGGAGGAGGGGCCGGGTGCCGCTTTGTGGTTGGTAAAGTCAGGAGGAGGGGCAGGCTGCTGGTTTTTGGTGGCTGGAGTCAGGTGGAGGAGCTGGTGTGGTAGGCGGTGTCAGGGAGGGGCAGGGTGGCGCTCTGTTTGTGGGGTGGAGTCAGGAGGCTGAAAGCGAATATCGGCCCACCCATCCCCGACATCAGAGACTGAATCTGACAGCTGCACATATTGGTCTGGTGAATATAGAAAAAGATGGATAATGGCGCCAACAAAATGATGTGAAATTAAAAATTTAATAAATGTATATATAACAAGTGCAGCTCCAAAAACTAGTGGGTGACTAATAAACTGTGAAAAAAAAGGGTACAAAGGGTGCAACAGGTGTAAATTATTGTCCATATAAACACCAATAATTTGTAGAAAAAATAAGAAAAAGTCCAAATTAATTGTAAATATAGAACTGGCAACCAAATTCTAGGGGCTAGATTCAGTAAGAGTTAGGCCGGCGTATCAGTAGATAAGCCGACCTAACTCGGAATCTGCGCCGACCTAAGTTTAAGTGTATTCTCAAACAGAGATACACTTAAACCTATCTAAGATACGAAGGCTTACCTCTATCTGCCTTTGTATGTGACAGGATCCACAGAGCGCTCCGTCCCAAACCACCCCCCCTGACAATCCTCCAAGGGACATTATCATGTGTATGAGAGACTTCCTAGTCAAGGAGGACATCATGCATGCCTCCAGGAATTCCCCTAATCTCACTATGGAAGGCAAGAGAATGCAGATATATCCAGATATTTCTCCCGCCACCCTGGATAGGAGACGGAGGATGAAAGAAGTCACTAACATATTACAAGCCGCCAGAATTAAATATCGCTGGGGATTCCCCTTTAAGCTTACGATCCCACACAATGGATCGACATACACGGTATATAATGTCATTGAGGGCAAGGAACTGCTGGTAAAACTGGGCCTACTAGCCCAAGACCCCCATATCCGTCCGCCCGCCACACCTAGGCCCTGTCCAATCTGGTCTACCCCATCTACCAGACGCAGTCAGAGAGACCAAAGAAGATTGATCCAATCTTTCCAGAATCAACCATTCTGAAGACCATGTCGACATGTTGCAATCGTTCTTTTTGTTCCTTCTTCATTTTTGCTATTTGCTCCCTCCACCAGATGATGCTATTAACACGGAACACATCAAGATTTCCTTCTTCTGATTTTCACCCAAGAACTCACTTCAAGAGACTCTCTCCAGCTGCTTATCCTTTCTGGACGGGTTGTGGTAGGTCTACACACACACTAGGAAGTCATGGACACACAACTTTGTTTGAATACCCACTAACAAGGATTTGCCCTACCCCTGGTGTATTTTTGTTCACGCCTGTGTCTCTGCTCTAGAGTCTAGATTGGCTATTATGAGCATACCCGACTCCATTATTGTATTGTCCATTAACAATACTCTATATGTGTTGATTTTTACATGCTCATTGTGTGGTTTCGGTGTTGTTGGTCCGCTTCATTGCACCATTTACTCCGGTTGGGGCACTTGCCCCCTGCACTTACAAACCCATATTAATTTCTATTTTTTATCAAAATGCCTGGAGCATCCGTCTTTGCTAGATTGACCCCACTCCTACAGCCGTGCTCGACTGCTGCTCCATTTCCGGATGGGGCATCACTCGCTTGGTTTGTGGGATAAGGACATTTTTGTCCTTTGTCTTGTTCTTCTTTTTTGTATGAATGACAGGCTTTCCCCTGTCCCCAAAGTTTTTTCATTATTGTACTTGTTTTTGTTGATGACGCTGATGGCCAATAATGCCACTTATGTGATAAGCATAATGTTTGATAGTCATGGTATTGATTCTCTGTGCATTCTCTGTGTAGTTCCATACAATGGATGGTTGCACTCAACTGGAGATGTAGTAACATCTCCTGGACACAGGTACTGGAGAGAATGGAGATGCTTAAACTCTCTGAAAGAGTCTATTATACTCTTAATGATAGCCTTCAGGTATATAACACCAAATGGTCAAATTGGTCCAGCCCTCAATAATGATACCTTTAGTTGCTTCCTTCTCTCTATTATTTTCTCCTGATACAGAATTGAGCAATGTATTTCCACTCACTAATTATCTGTTATGCAATGTTACTGTACTCTGATACATGCCTTTCTTACAGTGATACTCCGTTGACATTTGTACTGTTCACTTATTATCACCTGTATGCTTATTTTCATTCATATTTACAATAAACTTTTGTAAACAAAACAAAAAAAACATACGACGGCTTGCGCCGTCCTATCTTAGGGTGCAATAATTAGGCTGGCCGCTAGGTGGCGCTTCCATTGCGGTCGGCGTAGAATATGTAAATCTCTAGATACGCCTATTCACGAACGTACGTCCGCCCATCGCAGTAAAGATACACCGTTTCCGTAAGAGATAGGCCGCCTAAAGATAAACATGCCCCCTAGGTGGCGTAGCCAATTCGAAAATTTTACGTTGTTTGCGTAAGTCATCCGTAAATAGGGATTTACATCATTTACATCCACGTCGAAACCAATAGGCCCGTGCGGCATACTTTGCCGCAATGCACACTGGGATATGTAGGCGGACGGCGCATGCGCCGTTCCAAAAAAACGTCAATCACGTCAGGTCAACACAAATTAACCTCTTCCATACCGGGCAGTTATACACCCATCCATACCAGGCCTATTCTGGCACTTCTCTCCTACATGTACAAATCATAATTTTTTTGCTAGAAAATTACGCAGAACCCCCAAACATTATATATGTTTTTTTAGCAGACACCCTAGGGAATAAAACGACGGTCATTGAAACCTTTTATCTTGCACGGTATTTGCGCAATAATTTTTCAAACGCCTTTTTTTTTAAAAAAAATTGTTTCATGAATTAAAAAAATTAAAAAACAGTAAAGTTAGCCCAATTTTTTTGTAAAATAGGAAAGATGATGTTACACCGAGTAAATAGATACCTAACATGTCACGCTTTAAAATTGCGCACACTCATGGAATGGCGCCAAACTTCGGTACTTAAAAATCTCCATAGGCAACGATTTGAAAATTTTTACAGGTTACCAGTTTAGATTTACAGAGGAGATCTAGTGCTAGAATTGTTGCTGGCACTCTAACGCACGCGGCGATACCTCACATATGTGGTTTAAACGGCGTTTACATATGTCGGCGGGACTTGTGTGTGCGTTCGCTTCTGCGCGCAAGCTACCGGGGACAGGGGCGTTAAAAAAATAAATTTTATTTCTTTTCTTTTTTTTTATATATTTATTTCTTTTTTTACACTTTTTTTTTTAATTTTTTTTTTTTTTTGATCACTTTTATTCCTATTACAAGGAATGTAAACATCCCTTGTAATAGGAATGTGTGTGACAGGTACTCTTTATGGAGAGATGTGGGGTCAATAAGACCCCACATCTCTCCTCCAGGCTGGAAAGCATGAAATCGGTGAAAAAAATTCACCGATCTCATGCTTGTGGTTGCTTAGCAGCCGCAATCGCGGCTTTGTTTACTTACGGGGACCCGGGCGTGACGTCATCACATCGCGCCCGGGTCCTCCGACGGTCATAGAGATGACTGGTGACCATCTGGTCACCAGTCATCTCTATGCTTCCTGCGCGCGCCGGACGATTCGTTCTCCGGGCCCCCGATGGCACGGGAGAGCCCGGAGAAGCACCGGATGGCGGCGGGAGGGGGGGGATGTCCCCTCCCGCCGCCTGTAAGAACGATCTAGCGGCGGAACCGCCGCTATGATCGTTCTTACGTTGTGCAGAATCGCCGGCAGTTTAGAAGGATATCTGAATGATGCCTCTAGCTGCAGGCATCATTCAGATATCCCCCCACAAAGCCCAGGACGTCATATGACGTCCACTTAGAACGGCAGAGGTTCTTTGTGGACGTCATTTTACTATGGGCCGGTAGGGAAGTGGTTAACATAGAACACGCCCCTTCAGCCTATTTTGAATTAGGCGCCCTTACGCCCGCTAGCTTTAGGCTACGCCGCCGTAACTTAGCAGGCAAGTACTTTGAGAATCATGTACTTGCCTCGCTAACTTACGGTGGCGTAGTGTAAACACGATACACTACGCCGCTGCAAAGTTAGGGCGGGCTATGTGAATCTAGCCCTAGGTTCCAACAGGAAGCTCTGCAATCTTACGCTTGTTCATGAATATCTCATAACTTGGAGACCTGTTGTGCCCTTTTTTTTTTTTTCACATATTGGTCTGGCTCTGATGGGGCCCCGCTCAGTAAGACAGACCTGCTTGGCTGGGGTTGCTGGGCAGGTGGGGCCCCAGGGCAACTACCCAGCATGCCCATGCGAAAATACAGCCCTGCCAAGAGCCATAGGTGTGCGCAGCCTATTGCATTAGGGTGTGCACCCCAAAGCTCAAACACACATGCATATGACAGTATGCCAGTAATTTTTATTTTTATTATTTAATTTCTTATTAGTTTTTAAACTTAATTTTTTTATTTATTTTTTACAGGGGGCTTTGGTGAAATATAAGGGCTCTAAGGGGGAATGTGGACCAAACGGGAGTGATTAGGGTGTGCCTAGGGTAGACATGTGCACTGCCGAAAAATGTGTTCATTTTTGTTTTTGTTTAATTTGTTTTTTAGCTTTTTCAGAAAATTCTGAAATTCTAAAAATGCAAAGATTCGGAAATTCAAACATTTTCGAATTCTAAATTTTTGAATTTCCGATATTTCCGAATTTTCACATTTCCGAATTTCTGAAATTTCACATTTCTGAATTTCTGAAATTTGAAAATTCGGAAATTTCAGAATTAACGAATTTGTCAAAATTCTTAAAAAAACGAATTCGGAACTAAACACCTGGAACACCCTGTGCGCACGCCTATGCCAAAAGCACAAGTCCCTACCCCGCTCCTGCCTTTGCTAGAATACTACCCCTTCTGCTGTGCCCGAACCCTTCGCCATATTTGTTCTCCACTCCATGCCAGAGGCCTCCACGCGACATTCCTGGCCGTTAACCTTTATATCCCAAGGAAGGAATGTCTACACATGAATAGAGTGGCTCCACTTTACTGATGTTACTCGTGAATAGGGTGACCACATTTCCAAACTACCATTCAGGGACACTCTCCCTTCCCAAAAATCAGCTTGTGGTATAACGAATCACAGCACAGTGATTGGACACAAGAGGCGGGATTTATTATTTCTCCAATCACAAGCAGGGGGCGGGGACTGTGCTCCTCCAGGCATTCCCGACCAGGACAAGTACTGTCAGTGAGTAAAGCGGTGATGTGGCGGCCTTTTTGGGGGGCATTAGGTTGGCTTGTGGGGTGGCTGTGTCAGTTTCATTCCGGGACACGGAAATGGTATAACCGTCACATCACATTGACATACACTGACTGGACACTTTATTAGGTACACCTGTTCAACTGCTTGCTAATACAAACTGTTAATCAGCCAATCACATGGCAGCAACTCAATGCATTCAGGCATCTAGATGTGGTGAAGACGACTTACTGATGTCCAAACTGAGCAGCGGAATTTGGCCCTTGTACACTAGGCTTTACTCACAGAGACAGTTATTAAGAAAAACTCCTTTGTAACTGGCTCTGTAATGTTTTATAACTGGCTCTGTAATGCAGGGCTCCACAATATCCGGGCGCCCGGTTGCAATTGCGACAAAAAATTGTGACCTGGCGCCCGCCAGTAATTGAGGCAGTGGCTTTGCGGCCTACAAGGCCACAAAGCCGCGGCCTCGATTACCGGCCGTCGTGGCGGGGGAGGTGGGGGCACACGGAGGCACAGGATCCTGTGTCTCCGTGCGCCCCCACCTCCCCCGTTGCGCGATCGCGGTGGGCCCATGATGGCTGGTAATTGAGGCCGCGGCTTTGCGGCCTTGTGAAAGCCCAACCTTACTTCTGTGACCTGGTGCCATCTGGTGGTGGCCGTTGGCATTACAAGTAAAACAGCAGTTCTAATGTCAAATGTTTTCACTGGGGTAGATTCAAGTAGGGGAGCGCACTACTACGGCGGCGCAGGGTACCGTTTTTACGCTACGCCTCCGTAAATTACTTGAGCTACGCTTCATTCACGAAGCATTTGCTCCGTAATTTGCGGGGGCGTTTCGTAAAAGTGGCCGGCGTAAGCGCGCGTAATTTAAATGATCCCGTAGGGGGCGTGGATCATTTAAATTAGGCGCGTTCCCGCGCCGAACGTAGTGCGCATGCTCCGTCGGGAAACTTTCCCGACGTGCATTGCGGTAAATGACGTGGCAAGGACGTCATTTGCTTCGACGTGAACGTAAATGGCGTCCAGCGCCATTCACGATTCACTTACGCAAACGACGTAAATTTAAAAAATCGTGGCGCGGGAACGACGTCTATACTTACCATTGGCTGCGCCTCCTAATAGCAGGAGCAGCCTTACGTCGGAAGCGACGTACGCAAACGACGTAAAACTCGAACACCGGGCGCGCGTACGTTTGTGAATCGGCGTTAGTATGCAATTTGCATACTCTACGCTGACCACTACGGGAACGCCACCTAGCGGCCAGCGGCAGAATGCAGCCTAAGATACGACGGCATAAGAGCCTTATGCCAGTCATATGTTAGGCTACAGTCGGCGTATCGAGCTTTCTGAATACAGAAAGTCGATATGCCGGCGCTACTTAGCAATTACGCTGCGTATCTATGGATACGCAGGCGTAATTTCTACCTGAATCTACCCCACTGTTTTCACTGCCATCTCCTTCCCTCTATTTAGAACCCCCAAACATTATATATATTTTTTATTCTAACACCCTAGAGAATAAAATGGCGGTCGTTGCAATACTTTCTGTCAACCCCCTCAAACTTCTCTTTTAAGTACACTGTGGTTTCTCTCCCGACCTTATTTGGGCAGCCCGATCAATCATGCCAACAGAACAGGTGGTACCAGATACTTTCTTTAAGTGAAAAGACTTTGTTGTTCTGTCCTGCCAGCGACATTGACCGTTATTAACTTATGCCTGACAGAGAACGTTCGTCTTGGGGATAATTTGGCTTTTTGTCTTTCCCAAACGAGCCGTTCATCCATCAGGCAAAGCATGTTTTCTAAATACATATTAGCTGTTTTAATTAACCTTATTTTTATTTGCTTTCCCAAAGCACAAATTAATCAGCAGGAGAGCAGCGGGCGGCTGTAATGCCAAACTGAATAAAGAACCGAGGACACGTGTAATCTAATGAATATAATTCATCACTAAGCTGTCGTATGTTAAAGGAAGGTGGGAACGAATAAGAAAAGGATTACTCAGTTTGGTGTTTTTGTTTTGATCTATCTTAATTAGTGGAAATAAAATAAAGTAAAACATGTAATGGAGGCACCCTCCCGGGATTGGGAATAGGCTCCTGCTGTACCTCGTATATTTCGATTCACTAAAGAATTATACAGACAATATTTAATCACGGTGTATATTTTGTTATTGGTTCATGCAAGCTTCACAGCCCAGGGGTCATAATCTTTCCACACCTTCCTCTTAGGGCCCGTTCGCACTATTATATTACCACAATGTGTGGCGACACATTACATACCGTACGTTGGTGCAGTGTGGTGCCATTAGGTTTGAATAACACCTGTAAGGCCCCATACACACGATAGAATCCATCCGCAGATAAATCCCAGCAAATGGGTTTCTGCGGATAGATCCTATGGTGTGTACACGCCAGCGGATCTGTTTCCGCGGAGAAATCTCCTCTGGGATGGATTCCAGCAGATCGGATATTTGCTGACATGCACAACAAATCCATCTGCTGGAATCCATCCCAACGGATGGATCCGCTCGTCTGTACAGACACACCGGATCCATTCGTCCGAAGGGATTCCCCGCACGCGTCGTAATGATTTGACGCATGCGTGGAATTCCTTATATGACAGCGTCGCGCCCATCGCCGCGTCATAATAGCGGCGACGGCGCGACACGTCATCGCCAGAGGATTTCAGCGCGGATTTCAATGCGATGGTGTGTACACGCCATCGCATAGAAATCTTCTGAAATCCTCGAGAGGATTTATCCGCGGATACGGTCCGCTGGACTGTATCTGCGGATAAATCCTCTCGTGTGTATGGGGCCTAAGGGGTTAGCTCGGTAGCGGGGTGTGTGACCCCTTGGATGGGTTCACCACACACTGAATTTATACAGACAGGCAGTCGAAGACGGTTGAAAACAAAGATTTTGGTTTATTCTTCGATCTTGCTGGAAACAAGTGCAAGCATCCAAACAGCATAAACAAAATCAAACATAAAATAAACCCTGGCCACTTTGGGCATCTACCTTCCACACAGGAACCTATCTATGGAGTCTAGCACAGCCTACTGCTGGGTAGACAGTGCTGGTCATACAGCAGAAAAACAATAGTCTTTTGATTTTTATCACACAGAAAAATCGATCCTCTCCTCACCTCCTCAGAAGACTTTCAGTACTGCTCTCTTTCACTCAGAAAGCCTCAGAATGCAGCCAATTAGTGGTAATCCTCTGGACTACTTATAGAGGCCTTAATTGCCTCATTCTGAACAGCTGGAGTCTTCCAACGGCCTTTAGCCTTCCTGGCTACATTTTGCAGCCGACGCCTAATAACAATTGGTGTATTGTCTAAACAAGGCAGAAATGTATGTCCCGTCTGTGACAACACCCACAGATTTACCTGACTTCCTGTCACACACCCCAACACAACTTAACCTCTTTACGACTGCCCAACAATTGTGTGCAGCAGCAAAAGAGTGGGCTTTAACACCCACATGCTGCACATATGTAGCACCCTCTAGCTAGTGTGCTAGTGTATATATCGTTAGCTGATAGAGTAGGTAAATTGGCTTGGCTGAGAGCCAGGCCTGGGTAGAATCTGGGCCAGGCTCTGACTGCTCTTCTGGTGCCTCCCCCTGTTTCTGGAACCTTGGAGAAGCTTCCAGAGATACAGAGGCGTAACTAGAACCTTCAGGGCCCCGGTCCAAGAAACCATGATGGGCCCCCTCCCCCCTTCCATCAGTGCTCATTAATGCCACCTATCAGTGCTCAGTGGTTATACCTGCTGAGGAAGTCCTGTACCTGGGACGATACACGTGCAGGAGGTTTGCAGTGATGTCAGGATAGCCACCTACCTGGTCTTTGTTTTTGTATGCTTCCATTCTGTGCACTAGGACATAGTGCTATGTTTGTGAGTAATATTTTATATTAAATATTGTGTTGCTTTTGCAAATGGAGAGCACTATGTGTTTTCTTTTTACCTTTTACATGAATACACTCCATTGATGAGCATCCCTGGAGGCCATCCATCATATGAGGATTTCGATCGTATGTGAATACGTGATCTTACCATTACCCATATAAGGGAAAGCATGTTTGACCTGCTGTTCATTCAGAGGGCTATACGTTCAGGTGAGCGGTAGGGATGAGCTCCGTGTTCGACTCGAACCTGTGTGTAGAGCCGACCGGACAGTTTTCCGGCCTAGCGGACTGGTTTCCAGTGGACAAATGTTTCTTAGCATGCTAAGAAACATGTCCGCTGGAAGCATGTCCGTCGGACATGTCCGATGGTCAGTACGACTCATCGGACATGTCCGCTGGCCCGAGAACCCGCGCATGGCGTCGAAGTGATTTGACGCATGCGTGTAAGCATTGAACTTCCGGGTTCGCGCACGTCGCCGCGTCATCGTCTCCGCCACGTCAATGCGTCGTCACCGTGTCGTC
The DNA here is from genome assembly GCF_905171775.1 of Rana temporaria. NCBI lineage: Eukaryota > Metazoa > Chordata > Amphibia > Anura > Ranidae > Rana > Rana temporaria. The sequence continues at coordinate 16,087,305 of NC_053493.1, forward strand.
TGTCCGCGGGGAATTTGGTCTGATGGTGTGTACAGCCATCAGACCAAATGATCCCAGCGGACATGTCCGATGAAAACGGTCCGCGGACCGTTTTCATCGGACATGTCCGCTCGTCTGTACGAGGCCTCACAGTAAGCCCAGCCCCCACACAGTTAGAATCACTCCCTAGGACACACTCAAAGCGGAGCTCCACCCTAATTATAAGATTATCTTCATTGCACTGCCGATATTAAACATGCTAAAAACGGATGTTTTTGTTTATCATATATGTACAGTACCTAAATATTCCTCATCCTTCCGGTCTGCACAACTGTGGTTTTTCTTCGGGCATTGCATCACTTCCGGGAACCACGCAGTGTGCTCTGGGAGGTTCTCTCATAGCTCCCTGTGTTCAGTTTCTGAGCTGTGATATCAAATATCGCGCGATTTCAGGACCAGGAAGTGAGGCGCGACATAAACAAAGGCAGGAGGGCGCGGCTCCCCGTTGCGAGTGCGCATGCGCGAGATCGAGTGGTGGATGCTGGGACATCAGCATCACCACAACGAGGAAGTGCCTGCTTGTGTGCTTCTAATGCCCACAGTTAAAATGGCAACGGCACGAACAGCAGGATAAAAGTCTAAATTGCAGGCAGAATGACAGAGGAGCGGAAGTAGGACACGAAAAACGTGTGTTTACATAAGCAGATGTTTTTGTGTGGGAGATCCGCTTTAACCCCTTCCTTGCCCCCTGGTGGTTAACCTCTTCCCTGCCAGTGTCATTTACACAGTAATCCGTGCATTTTTATATCATAAATTACATTGATCCCAAAACAGTGTCAAAAGTGTCCGATGTGTCCGCCGCAATATCGCAGTCACGATAAAAATCGCAGATCGCCGCCATTACTAGTAAAAAATAATAATAATAATAAAAATGCCATAAAACTATGCCCTATTTTGTAGATGCTATAACTTTTGTGCAAACCAATAAATAAACGCTTATTGGGATTTTTTTACCAAAAATATGTAGAAGAATACGTATCGGACTAAACTAAGGAATTGTTTTTATATATATTTTGTGGGGATATTTATTATAGCAAAAAGTTAAAAATAAGGGGCCAGATTCACAAAGATTTACGTCGGCGTATCAGTAGATATGCCGTCGTAAGTCAGAATCTGCGCCGTCGTATCTTTAAGCATATTCTGGAAACCAGATACGCTTAAATTAGGCTAAGATACGAGCGGCGTAAGTCTCCTACGCCGTCATATCTTAGGGTGCATAATTACGCTGGCCGCTAGGTGGCGCTGCCGTTGTTTTCCATGTTGAATATGTAAATGAGCAAGATACGCTGATTCACGAAACGTACGTACGCCCGTCGCAATTAGTTACACCGCTTACGTAAGACATACGCCGGCGTAAAGATAAAGCTGCTCCCTAGTTGGCGCAGCCCATGCAAGGTATGGACGTCGGAACAGGCGTATCTTTTTACGTCGTTTACTTAAGTCGTACGCAAATAGGGCTGTGCGTAAGTTACGTTCACGTCGTAGGCAGTGTTCGACGTATCTTAGGCCCCGTACACACCATAGAATCCATCCGCAGATAAATCCCAGCGAATGGGTTTCAGCGGATAGATCCTATGGTGTGTACACTCCAGCGGATCTGTTTCCGCGGATATTTCTCCCCTGCTGGAATATTTCTCATCTGCTGGAATCCATCCCAACGGATGGATCCGCTGGTCTGTATAGACTCACCGGATCCATCCGTCCGAAGGGATCCCCCGCATGCGTCGTAATGATTCGACGCATGCGTGGAATTCCTTATATGACAGCGTCGCGCACGTCGCCGCGTCATAATCGCGGCGACGGCGCGACACGTCATCGCCAGAGGATTTCGGCGCGGATTTCAATGCGATGGTGAGTACACTCCATCGCATTAAAATCTGCTGAAATCCTCGAGAGGATTTATCCGCGGAAACGGTCCGCTTGACCGTATCCGCGAATAAATCCTCCCGTGTGTATGGGGCCTCAGGCATTCTATGCGATGCATGCGCACTGGGATACGTCCACGGACGGCGCATGCGCCGTTCGTTCAAAACGTCAATCACGTCGGGTCACGATTCATTAGCATAAAACACGCCCGCCTCTTCACAATTTGAATTACGCATGCCTACGCCAGCACATTTACGCTACGCCGCCATAACTTAGGAGGCAAGTGCTTTGTGAATACAGCACTTGCCTCTCTAACTTGCGGCGGCGTAGCGTAAATACGATACGCTACGCCGGCACATTGGAAAGCCGCCCTACGTGAATCCGGGCCATAATGTTTTTTTGGGGGTTTTTTTACGCTCTTTTTTTTTTTATAGCGGAAAAATGTAAAACCGCAGAGGTGATCAAATACCACCAAAAGAAAGCTCTATTTGTGGGGAAAAAAGAACGTCAATTTGGTTTGGGAGCCACGTCGCACGACCGCGCAGTTGTCAGTTAAAGCGACTCAGTGCCGAATCGCAAAAAGTGACCCGGGCATTTGGCAGCCAGATCCTCCGGGACTGAAGTGGTTAAAGTAACGCAGTGCCGTATTTAATAGAAAAAGAAATAAAAAATGGAAATAGTTAATTTTGCTGCAAAGTCAAGTTTAAAAAAAAAAAAAAATCAGTTTCCACTTGCAACTTCTTCATAAGCACGCTCCGCAGCAATACCTAGCTTTTATTATTTTTTGTCTTCAATACAAATGTAGCAAAGGAAAACCTAGCGAGACGCGGCGTGCTTGTGCTGCCATGTCACAGTTTAGCCTTGTACTCCGGAGTGTACCGCTGAAGGAGCTCGCCGTTATTGTCATCATGAAAGTACACGGAATAATGCAGTTCAAACAAAAGCACAGTAAAGACAACATCCCCATTTCCTCTGGAAAGACAAAGGAACACTCAGGAGAAAAGAACATTATTGGGAGGCAAATGCAAATTTTAATAAAAAAAGAAAAACGTATAAAGATGAGACCCGTCTACCTGTCTCTGCTTTGAGGTTCACTTAGCAGAAAAGAGACGCAATGTTCTATAAAGTTTTGGGACTGTACTGGAAAGCCGAATACCTGTCTGCTGGTCTACATACAGCGCCTTGAAAAAGTATTCACACCCCTTGAAATATTCCACACTTTGTCATGTTATAACCAAAAACGTAAATGTATTTTATTGGGATTTTATGTGATAGACCAACAAAAAATGGCACATAATTGTGAAGTGAAAGGAAAATGATAAATAGTTTGCATTTTTTTTTACAAATAAATCTGTGAAAAGTGTGGGGGGTACATTTGTATGGCGCCCCCCGGAGTCAATACTTTGTAGAACCACCTTTCTCTGCAATTACAGCTGCAAGTCTTTTTGGGGATGTCTCTACCAGCTTTGCACATCTAGTGAATAAAAAAAATAGATTTTTCTTTACCACTTAAGACCATTATGCAGGTTGCCCCTTTTTGCGATTCGGCACTGCGTCGCTTTAACTGACAATTGCGCGGTCGTGCGACGTGGCTCCCAAACAAATTTGGCGTCCTTTCTTTCCCACAAATAGAGCTTTCTTTTGGTGGTATTTGATCACCTCTGTGGTTTTTATTTTTTGCGCTATAAACAAAAATAGAGTGACAATTTTGAAAAAAAATCAATATTTTTTTACTTTTTGCTATAATAAAATAAAATAAAATATAGAATTTTTTTCAAAATTATCGCTCTATTTTTGTTTATAGCGCAAAAAATAAAAACCGCAGAGGTGATCAAATACCACCAAAAGAAAGCTCTATTTGTGGGAAAGAAAGGACACCAAATTATCCCCCAAAAATATATAAAAAAACATTTTTTTCCTCAGTTTAGGCCGATACATATTCTACCTATTTTTGGTAAAAAAAAAATCGCAATAAGCGTTTATCCATTGGTTTGCGCAAAATTTATAGCATTTACAAAATAGGGGATAGTTTTATTGCATTTTTATAAATTTTTTTTTTACTACTAAAGGCGGCGATCAGCGATTTGTTTCGTGACTGCGACATTATGGCGGACACATCGGACAATTTTGACACATTGTCATTGCCATTGTCATTTTCACAGCGAAAAGTGCTATAAAAATGCACTGATTACTGTAAAAATGACAATTGCAGTTTGGAAGTTAACCACTAGGGGGCACTGTAGGGGTTAAGTGTGACCTCATATGTATTGCTAACTGTAAGGGGGCGGGGCTGGACGTGTGACGTCAGTGATCGTCTTTCCCTATATCAGGGAACAGACGATCACTGACATTGCCACAATGAAGAACAGGGAAGGTGTGTTTACACTCACCTATCCCCGTTCTTCAGGTCCGGTGACCGACTTTGTAAAAAAGGCATTCCCTTATTCTGCCTAGTGACACTGTCACTGATGGCTGTTCCCCCCGTGATCGGGAACGGTCATCAGTGACGTGTCACGTGTAGCCACGCCCCCTAACAGTAAGAATCACTCCCCAGGACACACTTTACCTCTTCAGCGCCACCTAGTGGTTAACCCCCCTCACTGCCAGTGTCATTTTCACAGTAAGCAGTGCATTTTTATAGCACTGATCGCTGTAAAAATGCCAATGGTCCCAAAAATGTGTCAAAAGTGTCCGATGTGTCCGCCATAATGTCGCAGTCACGATAAAAATCACTGATCTAGCCCTTTCCCGTCCCCACTTCCTAATGATCTCTTAGAAGCCCACATTGTCATGATTCCTAAGCCCAACAAGGATAAAACCATTGTTTCCAATTACAGACCCATTTCCCTCTTAAATAACGACATCAAATTATATGCCAAAATCATAGCTAATCGCTTACTTCCCTTATTACCTCAAATAATATCCCTCGACCAAACGGGCTTTACGCCGGGAAGAGAGGCTAAGGACAACACCATAAAGGCTATACATGTTCAACACTGGCTCATCAAATCAAAATCTCCGGGTTTTTTCTTATCCCTCGATGCGGAGAAGGCCTTCGACAGGATAGCCTGGGACTATATGTTGGATGCCCTTAAATCCCTGGGCATACAAGATCGAATGTTGGGTTTCATTAACCTCTTATATTCATACCCTACGGCTAGAATCAAAGTTAATGGTGTCCTGTCGGAGGCCTTCTCCCTGTCGAATGGCACTCGTCAGGGTTGCCCTCTGTCACCCATAATTTTTATACTTATCCTGGAGCCTTTCTTATGTAGACTACGAGAGAATGTGGATATTAGTGGAGTTAAGATTAATAACACGACTTATAAATTAGCTGCTTTCGCAGACGACATTCTACTATTTCTTACCAACCCAATAATTACAATTCCGAACCTACTTAAAGATTTCTCCATGTTTAGAACCATCTCAAATTTCAAAATAAACTTCTCCAAATCTAAGGCCTTGAATATTTCCCTTTCCTCTGACACGGTAAACCAATGCAAACTTAATTTTCCATTTACCTGGGAGAATGTATCTATACCTTATTTGGGAATCCACTTACCGTCCAACATGGATAATCTGTACACTATCAACTTTGTCCCCCTGCTGAACACCATAAAAAAAGATTTGCTTGAATGGAACAAAGGCATTTTCTCGTGGTTTGGGAGGGCTAACGTCATTAAAATGTGTATCTTGCCTAGAGTATTGTATCTCTTCCAGACCATTCCTATTACGATCCCTGCCACATTCTTCAAATCTCTAAATCTAAATCTAAATCTCTAAAACGTGTCTGCTTGAAATTTATCTGGAATGATAGGCAACCCCGTATCAAATGGGACAAGCTTACTATCCCGAAATCTTTGGGTGGAATTGGTTTACCAGATTTTAAAAATTATTATTGGGCCTGTCATATGTCCAGGATTATTAATTGGCACCTACACAGTGGCTCCAAGGACTGGATCCAACTGGAGGAATCTTTAATCTCTACACCAATCCCTCTGAAAAACCTTCCATGGATTGATCCTAGGAAGGTTGTGCACCTTGCAAACACACATCCCATTACGGGAACTTCATTGAAAATTTTCAGGTCTCTCTGTAAATTTTTTTAAATCTCTTCAATGTATGGACCTATTACCCCAATATCCTTTAACCCTGAAATATCCCGGAAACACCATATCATTACCTCCCCCGACTTGGATTCAGACACGACTTGCAGGGCTGAAGCCTTCTTTGAAAAAGGGAATCTCATTTCTCTGGTTCATTTCTCCGCTAAATTCCCGAATCTTACTGTCTCTCCTCATAACTTTGAACTAATCACTCTTTTTTTGAAAAAATTCGGTTTCACTAACATTTGGCACAGGCCTAAGACAACCTTTGAATGCGTCTGCATGGGAAAAGCTCCCCAAGGCCATTTAATTTCCCTCATGTATTGTGTATTGAACTCAACATCAGACCCACAATCAGACAACACCAACAAGAAGTGGGAAAGGGATCTACGTATAACAATCTCTAATGACCAGTGGACTTCGGTCTTCCATCGCCTACACAAGGGCTCACTAAACGTCCTTTAGTCCAAACGTCTCTCCCTTGTGCTGGCGATGCGGACTAGAGGCTGGCACTCTCCTCCATATATGGTGGGAATGTTCAGCTATTACGACTTTTTGGAAATCAGTCCATGATCTCATTGTGTCCATTACCACCTACACCCCAGACTTTACAGCTGGACAGTACCTATTACACCTCTCCTCTCTACCCAATTCAGTCTACAAGAAATCTATTATTGTGTTTCTTATCAACGCAGCAAAGTTGTGTATTCCGGTTAAATGGTCGCAAGCAACCCCTCCAAAAATTTCAGAGTGGATACGCAAAGTGGATCACATTGCATATATGGAGGAATTGATATCCCATTCTAGAGATTCTTCTAGGGATTTCCGAGATAAATGGGCTTGCTGGCACCACTTTGCGGATTCTTCTGAATACCGTACTTTGTTGGATTCCTGATGAGTCCCGGAATCTGATTAATCTCCTCTGTTGTTCCTATTTTCAATAACTTTGTCAATTTGAATCACACTGCTTATAATAGGATGGTTTCCTCAACCCTCCCTCTACCTTGCCTTCCCCTACCCCTTCCTTCCCCCCTAATTACTCTAATTTTATCTTGAATGCTTTGTTGTGACTATGATGGATCACTAACTTTAAATATTGATCCTTGTTTTATGTTCTTGAATGTAATGTCACTTATTCGACTTATTGCATACATTGTAACAAGATCGCTTTGTATACTCTTACATGTTTTAAAAACCCAATAAACATAGTTGGAAAAAAAAAAAAATCACTGATCGCCGCCATTACCAGTAAAAAAAAATATTAATACAAATGCAATAAAATTATTTGTGTAGACGCTATAACTTTTGCGTAAACCGATCAATAAACACTTACCGTATTTTCCGGCGTATAAGACGACCTTTTAGATGCAAAAAAATGCCTCAAAAGTCGGGGGTCGTCTTATACGCCGGTACCTGTC